>NW_017674633.1:26861-27727 GCF_001879085.1 Nicotiana attenuata | reverse complement strand
GTCATTCTGTGTTTCCACCTCGGCATCTTGAATATCAATCCTCACATCTTCATTCACATTTTCATCAATCACATTCTCAACCACCAAAGGAACTTCATCTTCTTGCAACTCAACTTCATCACAAAAAATTTGCTTTTGTTTGGAGGCATTCACATCACCGCCTCGTCCACTCCTTGTAGTTACTGCCATAACATGATTGTTCCCACCCTTTGGGTTAATTACAGTATCACTCGGTAGAGCCCCCTTAGGGCGAGTATTCAAAGACTGTAAGATTTGGCATAGCTGAACCTCCAAATTTCTAATTGAAGTGTTCTGAGAAGCCAATTGCGCATCGGAGTCAGCATTCTTTTTCATCATCTTTTCAAACATCATTTCAATTCTCCCCATGTCACTGTTGGAAGAACTAGGACCCTGGGATGGAAAAGGCGGTGGATTGCTCGGTTGTTGATACATCGGGGGCCTTTGAAATCCTTGCCCCTGATTTCCCTGGTTGTTGTCATTCCATCCACCCTGATTGTTATTTCCACCCCAATTGTTGTTATTGCCCCAGTTTCCTTGATTGTTCCGATTGTTGTTTTGATTGCCCCAACTCGGATTTTGATTATTGTTGCCCCAATTGTTGTTGCCTTGTTGTTGGTTACCCCAATTGCCTTGGGATCTCCATTGTTGATGCTGGTTAGAAGAATTGCCCATTTGGCCTTGATAGTTATTCACGTATTGCACCTCTTCATTCTGCCCATCATAACCTTCATCTTGGAATCCACCACAATTATTGTCAAATTGATCCGAACTCCTTCGGTTCTGGTTACCTCTTTGTCTTCTATTACTTCTACTAGTATGTTGACTACCTCCCATGCGATTCACTT
>NW_017674633.1:0-23339 GCF_001879085.1 Nicotiana attenuata | reverse complement strand
ATCATGTCCATAAGTATCTGGAAATCTGAGTTCTGCATATGCATATAGAAAGTATGCCTATAGGTCCTTCTGAATCTTGTACATCCATTCTTCACCTAGCAAACATCTTCATAGGTCTTAAACAATCAACTGCGATTAGATATCATGTTCATAATGAAATTCAGCATCTAGATATCATGTCTATAAGGCTTCTGCATTTGCACCATATCTACAAAAGGCTTAAATCAACAACGCATAGAAAGCATGTCTATAGGAACTATTAACTGAATCTGAATCGCTTCATTCGCGCAGTAATAACGACGTATCATCATTTGCAGAACTTACAACCTTCATAAAAACTTGCCTTCTTTAATAATCTGACAACCTTTCTTAATCAGTGGGTATTCAGTTTATTTCATTGCCTTCTGAATTCAGTAGATACCATGCCTATAGGATCCTTGTCCTACACTTAGGCAAGCCTTAGGGTAAAAATAAAAATCTGAATCTTTTCTAATAACTACAACCAGCGGGCAAGCCTGATTCGGGCTTCTTATCTGAATTATGTAATAAATCAGTCCGCCTCACCTTAAGTTCTTAATTAGACCTTAACTAGTATGTGTAAGTCATGCTAAACTATGTGCTTCTTTGTGTAAAGGAGGTATATCTGAGCCTTCTTATTTGTTATGTGCTTTCCCTCAATTTGCTATACATGTTTTTGTATGTCGCCTTAGAATTTCTTCCTTTAAAACCACAAATAAGCCTAATATCGCTCCCCTTTAGGATTAGTAGTCCTAAATGCCTCCGGGACTGATGGATTGGGTCGGGTAATAGCATGCAACAAGTAAACGAGACCATTCCGCGCTTTAATACCTTAATAGGGTGGGAAGGGTAGATATGGATATGATGACCATGCGATAATGTCACGTGTAGCCCCTCATTGAGGAGTGATTACCGGGCATTGTGTGGGGTGATCCATATTATTAATAAACCTAGGACCCCCCCTCCCTTTATTCTTTCTTTCCAGTATTTTAAACTCTTTTTTTAAACAGCTTTTTCTAATTGTTCTTTCAAACTTTGTTTACTTTCAAACCTTTATGTGATAAAAAAATCCCCTCTTATTTGAGCCTTATTTGTCTATATGTTAATTGTACCCAAATTCACAATAATAGTCTGGCCGGAACCACACTAGTGGATTCTGAGGGGTGCCTAACACCTTCCGCTTAGAATAATTTCAAGCCCTTACCCAATCTCTGGTTACTCAAATCAAACCTCCTTGGTGTCCTAATGCACCCTAATCATTAGGTGGCGACTCTTTAACCCAATTCCCAAAAAGAATGAGTTGTCCTCCCAAATGTCACGAACCCGATTTTCTCGGAGGAAAAAAGGGGGCGCGATCGCATGGCGACTCTGCTGGGGACATTTTAAGGCTTTTACCATTTCAGACCTTTATTGTGAATTTATGCTTCTTCACGCACAATTATTTGTTTGTCTTTTAAGCATTCAATTTTCTTTTCGATTGCAAAACTGACTTATCTCCTCTTTTTCTTCTTTTTCTTTTCTTTACTGCTTTCCTTTACTACTGCCTTAAATCATGAAAACTGTTGTATTTACTGCTTTCTTTAACGTGCAAATACGTGACAACACGCCTTTAATTGTTGCATAATCATGCTCGACATCATATTCCACTCGTGCCATACAAATACCATAGCAATATAATGAGTTTTTACGCTCTTCCTATATTATCACCCCCTAAATCCGAAAACGGCATATTTGCGGTAAAACCAGTCGATCAACGGTGTAGTCGACGGTTCCGTGCCTTTCCCCCTTGAGTTGTCCGCTCAAGGGTACCATTCTAGAACCCCATAGAAACCTCACTCTATTTAAACTGTGCATGCATCATGGTCAAAACTAGCCGAGTCAGTTATGTTGTCCACATAATGACTCTTTAAGATAGCCTTGTCCAAAGTCCACCGGGTTCCCCTGAAACCCAAACGGACATTATCACGTTCTATGCATTTATTTGGAGAACTACATGCTTTTATGCCAATTATTGATGTTAAATAGTCGAGTCCGGTGGGGGAAAAGGCCTAACCTTATTTTCTTGCAGATAATGAGGCACGAAATCCCCAGATTCGGCATGGTTACCAACATCCACCCGAGACTGCTAAGCTGGTGGAAAGATCTTCATTCCAGTGACCAGACTCTTGTCCGAAAATATCTAGGGAATCTACCCTCCCTCCTGGAAATCCAACCCAACAACAAGATCATTGAAGCTGCTACTCTCTTTTCGGATTGTGAGAGGTCCGTCTTCCGCTTCGGGGAGATTGAAATGACGCCTTTGCTAGAAGAAATAGGAGGAATAGCCGGCTTAGTATGGGAGACTCCAGGTTTATTGATGCCTGAGAACCGCAAAGGTAGGGGTTTCCTCAAAATGATGGGGCTAAAGAAGAATCCAGAACTGACATGCCTCAAAGTATCCTATATCCCTTTCGACTATTTGTACGAGAGGCACGGTCACAGCAAATCCTACCGTACCTACCTTGATGAGTTTGCCATTACCTCATTGGGTCATATTCATCGAAGGGTTTTTGTATTCATGTTCTGTTTTCTGGGGATGATTGTGTTTCCAATGAAGAAGGCAAAAATCCACACCTGACTAGCCATGGTCACTAAAACTTTAATGGAAGGAATTGGAGGGCAACCATTCAGCATTGTGCCCATGATTGTCACAGAAATATACCGAGCCTTAGAGAAATGTCAACGAGGAGCTAGTCACTTCGAGGGTTGCAATTTGCTACTTCAGCTGTGGCTCATGGAGCATCTATAAAAGGGTGAATACCGACAAGAGATTCAACGAAGGAACTGGGACGATCATATCATTTTCCATCACCCAAAGCGAATGAATTATATCCCTGATATGTTTGCTCAGCCAGAAGATGCAAAAGGATGGTTCAACCTATTTGATAATCTGACCGATGAGCAAGTACAATGGATGTTCGAATGGTTTCCAACTGAAGAATTCATTGCCTTGATCCCGAGACGCACCTTTTCTGATATTAATCGGTTTGAGAGGAACGTACCCTTACGTCCCTCTCCGAGTTATGAGGCAAGTTGGTAGGAAGCAGGTCATACCCAGGGTCGACAAGATGAGTCATTCCGGGCTGACTTCCAGGCTGACGATAGTCCTCACAAGTGCCAAGCGCAGCATATGTGGCACTGCAAGATCGTTATGGGAAGGGATACCATCGAACTAGATCGATACCACGCCGATTGTACTCCTTACTATTCTGGTTGGTTGGAGGATAATCATGATGGTCTGGGTGAACCTGGGTTCGTCCGAGGTCACAGGATCATAGATGAAAAGGCCGAGGCACAGGTTAAATACCATCAGCTGCGCAAGAGAATTCGGGAATGCGAAAGTGAGCACCGTGAGATACAAGAAGCCAATCAAAAGCTAATTGAGGAATGGAAGGACATGGCCGTCAATGCCAACAAGCGATTAGGATACCTGGAGCGAGGCATAGTGGAGCTGGAAGGAAGGTTTCTTAAAAGGGTCGAAGACTGTCAGAATACTAAGGGTAGCGAAGGCGGACATCTAGCAAGAGTCTACCTGCTGCTGGGATTTCGCGAGCTGGGGAAGTTGTTCGACGGAGCCAAAGATGCCGAGTCTGGGGAAGGTCCTTCAGGGACCAAGTAGATATGACTTTATCTTTTCGCTATTTAAAATGTAATAAGGCCAATGACCATTAGTGACTTTATTTTCCATTTATTTAGTGTCGATTTGGGATTCGTCTTATTTTTCTATCAATAAAATGAGGCATTTAGCATTCCAAGTTCTCCAAATCAACTTGTCGCTAGGCCTACCTCGGGCACAACGAGGCTCCCAAATTAGGACACGCTTTATATTCCCGCATTACTTGTTTAAATATCGCATCGATTTTCCATGAACCTCACTAACTTGGTTACCTTTTTGTTTTATTTTTTGTTTTGATTATTCCCCTCCCCAAAGGTTAGTTCGAGCACTCTAGCAACATCATCCTATTCCACAAGATCCAAGGGCCCTCCACCCGCTCCTCCTCTCAGTCCCGTCAAAAACAAACACAAAGGAAAGATGGAAGATTTGAACAACGCCAGGAAGGAAAACTCAACTGAACGGGTAGAGGTCACTCAAGGTCATGGTACTTTGGTTCCCAAGGAGAATGCCTCCCAACTAGAGCAAAAGCTGCTGAAATTTCAGGAAGAACTTGATCAAGTCCGGAATTTGGCAAATTTGTCATTTTCCCTCACTGCTCCAGATATCAACTTCCCAAATACTCGGAACCCCACACCTCCACAGAGTCTCCCAAAGCAACAGAACCACACCGCTCCTCACCGCCACTGCAACACCTGCCATACTTCCAACAATACCCCGCTGCTCATCCCAGAACCACAAAACTCCACAAATGATCACTGCCACATCCACCATAACACCCCCATCTATGTGGAGACTGTGCCGCACTCCACCCCACCCATATCAAACACATCCAAGCCTGATGATAAATATTTACTTATCAAGAACTTGGCCGAAGAGCTTAAAAGTTGACTAGCAGGATTCAGGGCGTTGAAGGGAGTAAGGGAATTGAAGGGTTGAACTATGAAGATCTTTGCATGCAACCCGATATCAAACTGCCCGAGGGGTACAAACCTCCTAAGTTCGAGATGTTTGATGGTACAGGGGACCCAAGGGTCCATTTGAGAACGTACTGTGACAAGTTGGTTGGAGTAGGGAAAGACGAAAGAATCCGCATGAAATTATTCATGAGGAGCTTGAAGGGAGATGCTCTGTCTAGGTACATTAGCCAAGATCCAAAGAAGTGGCCGAACTGGGTAAGCATGGCGTCCGACTTTATAGACAGGTTCAGGTTCAACACGGAGAATGCTCCGGATGTGTTCTTCATTCAAAACCTAAAGAATAAGCCCACGGAAACCTTCCGCGAGTATGCCACTCGTTGGAGGTCCGAAGCAGCTAAGGTTAGACCCTGCCTTAGAAGAAGAACAGATGAACAAATTCTTCGTTCGGGCCCAAGACCCACAATATTATGAGAGGCTGATGATGATCGAGGGCCACAAATTTTCTGACATTATCAAGCTAGGGGAAAGGATCGAAGAGAGCATGAAAAGCGGAATGGTTACTAATTTCGAGGCTTTACAAGCTACAAACAATGCCGTACAGTCAGGCGGTGTGTCCAAGAAAAAGGACGTAGGAGCCGTAATAGTGGCACAAAGAACCAAATCTCCCGTCAAATGCCAAACCTACCTAATGCCTCCACTCATATATCAGCCTACTCCAAACTACCAAGCACCCTCACCCTCTTACCAAGCTCCACCACTCACCTACCAATCACCTTCACATATCAGCCCACTTCACCCAATATTCCCAACCAGCACATGTTTACCAAGCCTACAACACTCAACCATACCACTACCAGTCCCCTCCTCCACGCCAAAACTTCCCTAGACCCCGACCAAACTTTGACCGACGACCCCCAAAATAGTACACGGCTATTGCTGAACCTATCGACCAATTTTATGAAAGACTCAAAACTGCTGGTTACGTCACCCCTATCCCAGCTGCTCCTGAGAAACCTTCTCGGTGGATTAATCCAAATAAATCCTGTGCATACCATTCGGGCATGAAAGGGCACACCATTGACGAATGTCGTTCTCTGAAAGATAAGATCCAGACTCTGATTGACAACAAGATTATTGTGGCAAAAGAACCTGCTCCAAATGTCCGCAACAACCCTCTGCCAGACCACAAGGGTGGATGCGTTCACATGATTGAAATAGAGGATGATTGGGACCCCAAGGGATCGATCGGTTCGATCACAGAAGGTGACGATCCAAAGAAGCCAATAGTCACCCTTAATCCGATTGTAGTCCAGATTCAGCCCTCTGGGATGCCAAGATAAATATGTCCATGCCACTTGAGTTTGATGCATCATCATCTGCAAAGACGCCAGCACCAATTGAGGTCGAATTCGTATCTCCAGCAAAGGCACCTACACCATTCGAAGTTGCAGTTTTACCGCCCAAGGTACAGGCTCCGTTCGGGGTAAAGATAGCCACGCCAATTCCAGTGGCAATGTCAGCCATAACACCATTCCATACAAAGGCTATACCATGGGACTACACAGCCGAGGCAAGAAGGAAAGGCAAAGTTATGTTCGGGGAAGCTATTGCAGCACAGGGTATGACGAGAATCGGTAGGGTTTATACCCCGGAACATTTAGCTGAGTCAAGCAAGCAGGCCTCTAGTTGGCCAACCAGCACCGAGGCCGGGCCCGACGATCTCTGGAGAAAGATACAGGCCAAGGAATACTCGATCGTTGATCAGCTGAACAAAACACCGGCGCATATTTCCATCCGTGCTTTGCTACAAAACTCCGATGTGCATAAAAATGCCCTATTGAGGGTACTGAGTGAGGCGTATGTACCGAGCAACATCACCGGCGGGAAGATGGCTAACATGGTAGGCCAGGTATTAGAAAGTCACAAGATCACTTTCCATGAAGATGAGCTGCCACCAGAAGGGTTGAGTCATAACAAGGCGTTGCACATCACCATGAAATACGAAGATTATTTTGTCACCGGAGTCCTGATCGATGATGGATCCAGCCTCAACATTTGGCCATTGGTAACACTCAGGACATTGGGAAAAGGACTGCATGAGATCAAGGATGGGGCCATCAACGTCAAAGCTTTCGACGGTTCCCAAAGGTCCACCATTGGGGAAATTAGCCTATGTTTACAAATGGGGCCTACTTGGTTTGATGTTGACTTTCAAGTGATAGATGTGCCAGCATCTTACAATCTGCTGCTAGGACAACCCTGGATTCATGATACTGGGGCCGTAGCATCAACATTACATCAGGCAGTGAAGTTTGAGTGGAATCACCAGGAGTTAATCATCCATGGCGACGAAAGTAATCCTATATACAATTACCAGACCATCCCAGCAATCGGAGGCAGAAGAAAGATAGGTGGGGAGACTTATCACCACATCGAGCGGGTCAACGCCGTTGATAAAGACAAATGGTGGGACAACAAAATTGAAAGCATATTGAACTGGAGCTGATACGAACCCGGCAAGGGACTTGGCAAGAACCTCCAAGGAATCACTAAGCTTATCAAAATCAAGAAACACGGCACCACCTTTGGTCTAGGATATGAGTATACCTGGGAAGAGTTCAACAACTGGTTGCCACCATGGCGCGGCCCTTACTATCCATTGGAGCAGCCAATACCACACTTGAACAGACTTTCCAACCGGCTAATGTTATCTATGGGTCAGAAGAAGAGGAAGCACTCGCAGCAATGGAGAATTTGTTCTTGGAAGATGATGATATAGATTGTTGCGTCGTTCTCGAGGAAGAGGGGGAGGAAGGCCCTTCCATACAGGGTGTGAGCAGAGGAGCGTGCCTCAATAACTGGACCATCAAAACCACCAGAGCCCGGCGAGCCTCGGGGTAGCAAGGCTGAACAAGCATCATGCACTATCTTTTATTTTTACTAGTTGACTTTCCCTTCGCATTTTAAATTTCGCAATAAGATATTCAATGTTCAAAACAATTATGGAATTTATCAAAGCATTTCAATTTTTTCTTATTATTTCTCTCATTACATTACTTATACAGCATTACTATTACTTGTCTTGATGAACCAATGACTGTGACATGCAATGAGACAACACAACAAACGGACATAGACTTAGAGGAGATGGCATACCGGAAGAGATTGTCAAGGAAGTTGAGAATTTTGAAAACAGAACAAAGTCCAACCTGGACGAGACTGAGATTGTTAACCTTGGAGACGAAGAGAATGTCAAATAAACACGAATCAGCGTTCACTTATCACCGTCAGAAAAGGAAAAGTACACAGAATTTCTAAAGGAATATGAGGACATATTTGCCTGGTCATATGATGACATGACTCGTCTAAGTACATCTATTGTGGCCCACAAACTGCCAACTGATCTGACATGTCCGCCGGTAAAACAGAAGCTCAGAAAATTCAAGCCAGATATGAGTCTAAAAGTCAAGGAAGAAGTCACCAAGCAGGTCAAAGCCAAAGTCCTCAGGGTAGTGAATACCCAACATGGTTAGTTAACATTGTGTCAGTGCCAAAGAAGAACAGAAAGGTTAGAGTTTGTGTCGACTACCAGGATCTCAACCGGGCCAGTCTGAAAGACAATTTCCCCTTACCAAATATACACATCCTGATCGACAACTGCGCCAAGCATGAGCTGCAGTCATTTGTGAATTGTTCGCCGGTTATCATCAGATCTGGATAGACGAGGAAGATGCTGAGAAAACGGCTTTCATTACGCCGTGGGGAATGTACTGCTACAAGATGATGCCGTTTGGTTTGAAGAATGCAGGAGCCACCTACATGAGGGCTATGACCACCATTTTTCATGATATGATACACAAGGAGATCGAGCTGTACGTAGATGACGTTATCATCAAGTCCAAAAAAGGCCACTGATCACATGGAAGATTTGAGAAAGTTCTTCAACAGATTGCGAAAATACAACCTAAAGCTGAATCCTGCGAAGTGTGCATTTGGGGTTCCCACTGGAAAATTACTTGGGTTTATTGTGAGCCGCCGGGGAATAGAGCTGGATCCATCAAAGGTCAAAGCCATTCAAGAATTACCACCGCCAAAGAATAAGAAAGATGTGATGAGTTTCCTGGGAAGACTCAACTACATCAGTCGGTTCATAGCACAGTCTACAGTTATTTGTGAGCCAATCTTTAAAATGTTGAAGAAGGACGCTGCAACCAAATGGACCGATGACTGTTAAAAGGCCTTCGACAGAATCAAGGAGTACCTATCAACACCACCAGTCTTGGTCCCGCCTGAGCCAGGTAGATCCCTATTACTCTACCTTGCGGTGTTGGACGGAGCTTTTGGTTGCGTTCTGGGGCAACATGATGAAACAGGGAGGAAAGAGCATGCCATTTACTATCTCAGCAAGAAGTTCACTCTATACGAGGCCCGGTACTCTCTGTTAGAGCGTACCTGTTGCGCTCTAACTTGGGTGTCCCAGAAGCTGAGGCACTACTTTTGTGCCTACACTACATATCTCATATCAAGGATGGACCCTTTGAAGTACATCTTCCAGAAGCCCATGCCCACTGGCAAGCTAGCCAAGTGGCAAATCCTGTTGAGTGAATTTGACATTGTCTACGTGACTCAGAAAGCAATAAAGGGACAGGCACTAGCAGATTACCTTGCTGAGAACCCCGTAGATGGAGATATGAACCTTTGAAAATATATTTTCCCGATGAAGAGGTATTGTTCGTAGGAGAAGACATTGCAGAATCCTATGACGGCTGGAGAATGTTTTTCGACGGAGCGGCAAATTTCAAAAGAGTTGGCATAGGAGAAGTCCTAGTATCAAAAACCGGTCAGCACTATCCAGTGTCAGCTAAACTCAGATTCCCCTGCACCAATAATATGGCCGAGTACGAAGCCTGCATCCTAGGGCTCAAAATGGCCATTGACATGAACGTTCAGGAGTTGTTAGTGATCGGGGATTCAGATTTACTCATACATCAGGTCCGAGAAGAATGGGCAACCAAGAACTCTAAGATACTCTCGTATGTGCATCACGTACAAGAATTGAGAAAGAGGTTCACAAAGACAGAATTCCGACATGTTCCCAGAATCCAGAATGAATTTGGCGATGCATTGGCTACCTTGGCATCCATGATACAACATCCAGACAAAAACTTCATTTCCATTCCAGTAAAGATCCATGATCAGCCAGCTTATTGTGCCCATATTGAAGAAGAAGCATATGGAAAACCTTGGTTTCATGATATCAAGGAATATTTGGCAAAGGGAGAGTATCCAGAACTTGCAAATCCTATTCAGAAATGCACACTCCGAAGGCTGTCCAATAATTTCTTTCACAGTGGAGGAATCCTGTATAGGAGGACTCCTGATTTGGGACTGCTCAGGTATGTCGACGAAAAGGAAGCATCCAAGCTGCTAGAAGAAATCCATGCTGGGACCTGTGGTCCACATATGAACGACTTTGTTTTAGCCAAGAGTATACTCCGGGCTGGTTATTTTTGGATGACTATAGAAACAGACTGCATCCAGTATGTCCGGTAATGCCACCGCTGTCAAATACATGCAGACATGATAAAGGTGCCTCCCAATGAGCTTAATGCAACAAGCTCACCATAGCCTTTCACCGCCTGGGGGAATGGATGTCATTGGAGCAATCGAGCCTGCCGCCTCCAATGGGCACAGATTCATCCTAGTGGCAATTGACTATTTCACCAAATGGGTCAAAGCAGCATCTTACAGAGCAATAACTAAGAAAGTCGTGGCAGACTTTGTCCGCGACCGTATTGTTTGTCGATTCGGGATTCCAGAGTCAATTATTACTGATAATGGCTCCAACCTCAACAGCGACTTGATGAAAGCTATGTGTGAAAGCTTCAAGATCAGCCACAAGAATTCCACAGCCTACAGGCCGCAAATGAATGGAGCTGTAGAGGCCACCAACAAGAATATTAAGAAGATACTGAGGAAAATGGTAGAGAAGCATAAGCAATGGCATGACAAGCTATCATTTGCTTTATTGGGGTATCGCACCACAGTCCGCACATCAACTGGGGCAACCCCCTATATGCTAGTTTATGGAACAGAAGTCGTCATTCCCGCCGAAGTAGAAATTCCTTCCTTAAGGATCATACAAGAAGCTGAGCTCGACGACACAGAATGGGTGAGAAGTCGTTACGAGCAGTTAGCTCTCATAGATGGAAAAAGAATGAATGCAGTTTGCCACGGTCAGCTTTACCAGAACAGGATGTCCAGAGCCTTCAACAAAAGAGTCAAGCCGAGACAGTTCACACCACAGCATCTGGTATTAAAGAAAATCTTCCCGCATCAAGATGAAGCCAAAGGAAAATTTTCTCCCAACTGGCAAGGTCCATATATGGTTCACCGGGTTTTGACAGGAGGAGCCCTTATACTTGCAGAAATGGACGGAGAAGTCTGGCCGAAACAATCAATTCAGATGCAGTCAAGCGCTACTATGTGTAATCTTATGTTTTCCTACATGATGTAATTTGAACTACATCTGACCTGATTTCCGTTTAAGAGGGGATACGTAAGCAGCCTTATGGGTTCGGTCACAATTCAATAAAATTTTCATTTCCTCCGAAATTGGAAACTGGGGCAGAATTTTGAGGAAAACTCTCAAAATTCTGAAGTAATTTCAGCCGATCATCGCAAGCGGCCGCCAGAAGCATCAACCCATTAAACTGGGGCAGAATTTTGAGGAGGACCCTCAAAATTCCCTAGCAAGAGAGGTTGCAACGTCTTGAGCCACGTCACAGTCGTCGGTTCATCTATAAGTTATTTCTTAAATATATACTTACGACATATTTTTTCAAATTCATGCATATTTATTATCGAAATCACTTTTTTCAGCAACGCTACCCCCAATGATACTTACCGTATCGCCGTATCAAAGCCGAACGGGTCGAACAAGGCCATCAGGGATGCAAACTAACCTCCCCCTCTACAAAAATCACGATTTTTCTTTGGATGCAGACACTTGGATTGCGGAAGCACCTGACATACTGTACAATCACGAGACAAACATTGTTCAGGGATACAACTCTCAGAAATTGTTGCATTTGCCAGCATTTGCTACCTGCGCACACCGGTGATATGCCCTATATCACAATATCCCCAGCAGTCACAATTATTGCAGCCTGTTATCAGATAAGGAACTCTATTACCATACACTGTCTCCATCTTTTGCATTGCATAAGGCTACCATTCTGCCTTCCGAGACTAAACGTTGTCTCCATCTGCATCTTTTGCATTGTATATGGCTATCATTCTGCCTTCCGAGACTAAACACTGTCTCCATCTGTATCTTTTGCATTGCATAAGGCTACCATTCTGCCTTCCGAGACTAAACAATGTCTCCATCTGCATCTTTTGCATTGCATAAGGCTACCATTCTGCCTTCCGAGACTAAACACTGTCTCCATCTACATCTTTTGCATTGCATAAGGCTACCATTCTGCCTTCCGAGACTAAACACTGTCTCCATCTGCATCTGCATGGCTGAAAGATCGCCACTTTATTTACGCTTGCATGGCTAAAAGATTGCCACTTTATTTACGCTTCCATGGCTGAAAGATCGCCACTTTATTTTAGCATGGCTGAAATATCGCCACTTTATTTACGCTTGCATGGCTGAAAGATCACCACTTTATTTTAGCATGGCTGGAAGATCGCCACCTATTGCATTTCATGGGCTGAAAGATCGCCACCTATTGCATTTCATGGGCTGAAAGATCGCCACTTTATTTTTTGCATGGCTGAAAGATCGCCACCTATTGCATTTCATGGGCTGAAAGATCTCCACCTATTGCATTTCATGGGCTGGAAGATCGCCGAATTATCTGAGGGCATCATTGTTTGGAGGCATCATTCTCATAGCCCGAGAACACCATGTCATGGCCTGAAGATCCCTTAAATTTTTCGCACGTCATTATTCAAAGGCATCATGGTTCAGAGGCATAATTCCCATAGCCCGAGAGCATCATTTCATAGCCTGCGAATCCTTTATTATAAACTTCATGGCCCAGGACGTCATGGTCCGAGGACGTCATTCTAACCGTCCAAAGACAACATTCATGGTCCGACGGGAACTTGCATCATGTTTAAATTTATGCACAATATATGCTTGTATTGCTTATTTGCAGGTAAACCGGCGAGCAACGGCCATCTCGGCAGGAGCGATCCCGCTCCAGTTCCCGCAGCCCTATTAGACCTTAACCATTCATCCCGACCTGAATATTGCGCCCGTTCTTGAAAGGTCTCCATCGGCATACTCCGCCAACGGATCCTGAACTACATATGGCCTGATTCCTGTGAGGCCAGGAATATGTAGGTAGCTCAAAAGCCAGATCACGGCCAAACCTCTTCAAGTCGTTTCATCCGGTCAAAATTGGTCATCATATCTTTACCCAACAACTCTTTCATCCTTCCCGGGTAAAGATGGGCAGCTGTTGATACCCAATTTTTTCCTGTATTTTTAAATATGCAAAATACCTTCAAAATAGCCTATATAGGCATATATAAGTATATCCCAGGGTTGCACTATTTTTCTTAATTTTTTAAGGATTTTTTAAATCAATTTACTATCCTATTTATCAAGAAAAAATCCAATAATTATCACCAGAATTATCATTTTTGGTGATTTGTTTATTGGAATATTTTTTACAAAATTGTTTGGTATTTTTAAGGACAAAATTGCATAATTGCAATATTAGCCATTTTTAGGTTTAAATTCGTCTCCTATTTATAAAATGGGATTTCATATTTTTTTATTGATAATTATATATTATAAATCATTTTATTGCTTTTAATTAGTTTTCAGAAATTCATTTACTATTTCTTATAACTAAATAGGGAAAAAGGGGCTATATAACTTATAGCCACATTTGGCCTCTTAATTTGGTTTAATTATACCCAGCCCAAATTGAACCAACCCAATACCCAAGCCCAATCCTAAATCTACCCAGCCCAGCTCGGATCAAATCCTGGCCGTTGATCATTTTGATCAACGGTCCAGATCTATGCTTACCTAATTAAGCCAAACGACCCCCCCCCAAACCCCTCATTTGCCTCACTCGTCTCTATCTCTCTAACCTCTGGTTCTCTCTAGAACCTTCCCCCCTTCCCCTCCTCTCCGATGAGTTCCCTTCATCTTCTCCGGTCACCTTCTGACCTGAATCCATGGTGGTTTCACCACCCACCAAGCCACATATGGCTCCTCACGTTTGGTTACTGAAGCTTCATGACTCGACCACGAAGAGTTGGGTCCAGACTTTTGTCGATTCAAGTTCCATGGCCATCTCCGGCCTTGCTCCGACAAGCCGTGTCTGTTCGAGCCTGACCTCAACTCCTCCTGTTTAGATCCAAGCCTTTCTCACCGTTTGGGTTCCTCTGAAAACCCTAGCTTTGAGGTTTTTCTGATCTCTTTGGATCTATTCCAGATCTATGCTTTCCCTAAGCTTTTAAACAATTTTCCGATATTTTTTCAAAAGTTATACTTTCAAAACCTTTGTTCTCCGATTTAGGGTTCTGACTTATGCTTCTCTGATTTTCTTGTGTGTTTCTCTGATTTTCTTCTTCTCTTGTGTGTTTTTCTACTATGTTCTTGTTAAATCTCTTCTACCATGTTTTTCTATTATATTGCTCCTACTGTGTTCTTGTTAAATCTCTTCTACCATGCTTTTCTATTATATTGCTCCTACTGTCTTCTTGTTAAAATTTCTCCTACCATGTTCTTATTTGTTTCTTATACCAGTTCTTCTACTATGGGTCGCATGTTACTCTTTTACTTTGTTTCTCATGGTTTCTGTTATTGAAAAAGCATGTCGAAGGTCCCAGTTCCTTTATGAGACCTTTGAACTTGTTTCGACTAGTATCTTTTGCTTTCTTGATTACTTGCCCTCTCATCTCGACACTCGATTGATGGTAAAACCCTAAAATTTAGGGGTTCATCCGAGTTTGAGAACAATGGCTATGTGATATGTTTGTTCTTCATCTTTAAAGCTGTCTGATTTCAGAAACCCTCACTATTTCGAGGTTCTGAACTTGTTTCTTAACTGAGTCTTTAAATTATTTGTCTCAACCTCTGTCTCTTTAAGCAATTCTGATTTTCCACTAAAACTTTTCCAAGGTCTTTTAAACTGGATCTTTATATGCTACTAGATGCTACTTCTCTTCTACATTGCTAACCTATGTGACTACCATGCTCCTATACTCTATTATCTACTGATTTTGCATTGACACGACATCTTCTTAACATGTTTGTATGCTCTTTATATGCGCTAAACTTCCCCTCTAGAATGGTTTTCAGACTTCCTTCTGCATAGGTTTGATTGATTTCTTTCCTTGTTTGCTGATTTCCCTATGATCGATTTAAGTTATTTGACTTTCCCTAACTTTTCTGACTTGGTTCATTCATGGACCAGTGATTACAAAATCTCTGACCCTTGATTTACTGACTACTAATTGATTTTTCTTACCTTATTTATGCAACCGTGTATTTCAAAATTCTGCCCTCAAATAACTTTTATGTATTTACCCCTAACTGCATGCTTTTTACAAGACGTTTATTTGATTTCTTCCCTTTAATAGTTTTCCCGTTTGAATATGAGTTCCTTAATTAAAGGAAGTCTTTGTGTGATTGATTCTTAATTGATATTCAGTTCCTTAACTATTTTCTTACCTTATTTGTGCCTGATTTTCACACTATAAATGCACGACTCTTTCATTAACAACAATCATCATTCATAGTCTTTCTGAACTTACACTTATACACAATAGTATTCTCTTTTTTTGTCTGCAATGTGGCATGTTTACAAGACCTACTTCTTTTCTCTATTTGTTTCTTTGAAACCGGTATGTTCTGATTTAAGCTTAATCACCACAACAATATGTTTATTTACTGCTTTTTCTTTTTGTATCCATATCTACTTACTGTTTTTGCATAGTTCAACACTCAAGTTAGCATGCTGATTTCTTTCTGCCTATTTCTATTACGAATCCTAAACCCCTACCCCTTACGTGTTTGAGCTATGGCTTAAGCATGGCAATATGCAAATTATTGTCCATAAAGTGAGCTTGATCCCTTGGGATCCTAGCCTTCAATAGTGTGTTCTAACAGGCTTATGGGTGTGCTAGCATCCTCCATTGCTGGGTATGCCCACAGCCTGTTCTTGCCACTTTTTAATTTTCCTATTCCCCCTGAACCCCTTATGTGTACTTATTTGTATCCATTTCCCTTCCCTCTCCCCCTTTAGAATTCTGTTTCTGCACTTGCACACTCTCTTAGTCTTTAAGTTCTGCCCCCCTCTTGTGAGCCTTGCCTTGGGACCCTTGAGCTCCCTCTAAACATGGACACTTGAGGGCTGGCCTTTCCACACTGCACTTGTGTTAATCTGATAATGTATTTGGGGTGTGAGCATCGCCCGGAGTCCCCTTTGAGGCTCTTAGGGAACTTTGACACATCCAAATAAGAGAAAGGCTTTGGATCATGATCTTATGGAGTTGGTTTACCTCATATTTCAGGCATGAAGTCTGAATCAGGCCCTCCTTGGTTGTACTTGTATTTGTATTTTTTTTTCTGATGTATTTTTTTACTTTATTCTGGGCTATAATAATTTGTAATAAACTCTTGGGGATGGCTAGTGAAAAGGGCGGGTAACTATGTATGCAAAGGGTAGATACCATGCCTATAGGTATTTCTGAATTCTGCATTCTCACATAGATATCATGTCTATAGGTATTTTTGAATTCTGCATTCTCATATAGATACCATGTCTATAAATGTTTCTGAGTTCTGCGTTCTCACATAGATATCATGCCTATAGATGTTTCTGAATTTTGTATTCTCTCATATAGATACCATGTCTATAGATGTTTCTAAATTCTACATTCTCTCATATAGATACCATGTCCATAAGTATCTGGAAATCTGAGTTCTGCATATGCATATAGAAAGTATGCCTATAGGTCCTTCTGAATCTTGTACATCCATTCTTCACCTAGCAAACATCTTCATAGGTCTTAAACAATCAACTGCGATTAGATATCATGTTCATAATGAAATTCAGCATCTAGATATCATGTCTATAAGGCTTCTGCATTTGCACCATATCTACAAAAGGCTTAAATCAACAACGCATAGAAAGCATGTCTATAGGAACTATTAACTGAATCTGAATCGCTTCATTCGCGCAGTAATAACGACGTATCATCATTTGCAGAACTTACAACCTTCATAAAAACTTGCCTTCTTTAATAATCTGACAACCTTTCTTAATCAGTGGGTATTCAGTTTATTTCATTGCCTTCTGAATTCAGTAGATACCATGCCTATAGGATCCTTGTCCTACACTTAGGCAAGCCTTAGGGTAAAAATAAAAATCTGAAATCTTTTCTAATAACTACAACCAGCGGGCAAGCCTGATTCGGGCTTCTTATNTTTTAATAGTTTTTCAGAAATTCATTTACATTTCTATAATAAATGGGAAAAAGGGGCTATTTAACTTATAGCCACATTTGGCCTCTTAATTTGGTTTAATTATACCCAGTGCAAATTGAACCAACCCAATACCCAAGCCCAATCCTAAATCTACCCGACCCAGCTCGGATCAAATCCTGGCAGTTGATCATTTTGATCAACGGTCCAGATCTATGCTTACCTAATTAAGCTAAACGACCCCTCCCCCCAAACCCCTCATTTGCCTCGCTCGTCTCTATTTCTCTAACCTCTGGTTCTCTCTAGAACCTTCCCCCCCTTCCCCTCCTCTCCGATGAGTTCCCTTCATCTTCTCCGGTCACCTTCTGACCTGAATCCATGGTGGTTTCACCACCCACCAAGCCACCTATGGCTCCTCACGTTTGGTTACTGAAGCTTCATAACTCGACCACGAAGAGTTGGGTCCAGACTTTTGTCGATTCAAGTTCCACGGCCATCTCCGGCCTTGCTCCGGCAAGCCGTGTCTGTTCGAGCCTAACCTCAGCTCTTCCTATTTAGATCCAAGCCTTTCTCACCGTTTGGGTTCCTTTGAAAACCCTAGCTTTGAGGTGTTTCTGATCTCTTTAGATCTGTTCACGATCTATGCTTTCCCTAAGCTTTTAAATGATTTTCCGATATTTTTTCAAAAGTTATACTTTCAAAACCTTTGTTCTCCGATTTAGGGTTCTGAGTTATGCTTGTCTGATTTTCTTGTGTGTTTCTCTGATTTTCTTCTTCTCTTGTGTGTTTTTACTATGTTCTTGTTAAATCTCTTCTACCATGCTTTTCTATTATATTGTTTCTACTATGTTCTTGTTAAATCTCTTCTACCATGTTTTTCTATTATATTGCACCTACTGTGTTCTTGTTAAATCTCTTCTACCATGTTTTTCTGTTATATTGCTCCTACTGTGTTCTTGTTAAAATTTCTCCTACCATGTTCTTATTTGTTTCTTATACCAGTTCTTCTACTATAGGTCGCATGTTACTCTTTTACTTTGTTCCTCATGAGTTTCTGTTATTAAAAAAGCATGTCGAAGGTCCCAGTTCCTTTATGAGACCTTTGAACTTGTTTTGACTAGTATCTTTTGCTTTCTTGATTACTTGCCATCTCATCTCGGCACTCGATTGATGGTAAAACCCTAAAATTTAGGGGTTCATCCGAGTTTGAGAACAATGGCTATGTGATATGTTTGTTCTTCATCTTTAAAGCTGTCTGATTTCAGAAACCCAAACTATTTCGAGGTTCTGAACTTGTTCTCAACTGAGTCTCGAAATTCTTTGTCTCAACCTCTGTCTCTTTAAGCAATTCTGATTTTCCACTAAAACTTTTCTAAGGTCTTTTACACTGGATCTTTTTATGCTACTAGATGCTACTTCTCTTCTACATTGCTAACCTATGTGACTACCATGCTCCTATAGTCTATTATCTACTGATTTTGCATTGACACGACGTCTTCTTAACATGTTTGTATGCTCTTTATATGCGCTGAACTTCCCCTCTAAAATGGTTTTCTGACTTCCTTCTGTATAGGTTTGATTGATTTCTTTCCTTGTTTGTTGATTTCCCTATGACTCGATTTAAGTTATTTGACTTTCCCTAACTTTTCTGACTTGGTTCATTCATGGACCAGTGATTACAAAATCTCTGACCCTTAATTTACTGACTACTAATTGATTTTTCTTACCTTATTTATGCAACCGTGTATTTCAAAATTCTGCCCTCAAATAACTTTTATGTATTTACCCCTAACTGCATGCTTTTTACAAGACGTTTATTTGATTTCTTCCCTTTAATAGTTTTCCCGTTTGAATATGAGTTCCTTAATTAAAGGAAGTCTTGTGTGATTGATTCTTAATTGATATTCAGTTCCTTAACTATTTTCTTACCTTATTTGTGCCTGATTTTCACACTATAAATGCACGACTCTTTCATTAACAACAATCATCATTCATAGTCTTTCTGAACTTACACTTATACACAATAGTATTCTCTCTTCTTGTCTGCACTGTGGCATGTTTACAAGACCTACTGCTTTTCTCTATTTGTTTCTTTGAAACTGGTATGTCCTGATTTAAGCTTAAGCACCACAACAATGTGTTTATTTACTGCTTTTTTTTATTATCCATGTCTACTTACTGTTTCTGCGTAGTTCAACACTCAAGTTAGCATGCTGATTTCTTTCTACCTATTTCTATTACAAATCCCAAACCCCTTCCCCTTACGTGTTTGAGCTATGGCTTAAGGCATGGCAATAAGCAAATTATTGTCCATGAAGTAAGCTTGATCCCTTGGGATCCTAGCCTTCAATAGTGTGTTCTAACAGGCTTATGGGTGTGCTAGCATCCTCCATTGCTGGGTATGCCCACAGCCTGTTCTTGCCTCTTTTTAATTTTCCTATTCCCCCTGAACCCCTTATGTGTACTTATTTGTAGCCATTTCCCTTTCCTCTCCCCCTTTAGAATTATGTTTCTTCACTTGCACACTCTCTTAGTCTTTAAGTTCTGCCCCCCTCTTGTGAGCCTTGCCTTGGGACCCTTGAGCTCCCTCTGAATTTGGACACTTGTGGGCTGGCCTTTCCACACTGCACTTGTGTTAATCTGATAATGTATTTGGGGTGTGAGCATCGCCCGGAGTCCCCTTTGAGGCTCTTAGGGAACTTTGACACATCCAAATGGGAGAAAGGATTTGGATCATGATCTTATGGAGTTGGTTTACCTCATATTTCAGGCATGAAGTCTGAATCAGGCTCTCCTTGGTTGTACTTGTATTTGTATTTTTTTTCTGATGTATTTTTTTACTTTATTCTGGGCGATAATAATTTGTAATAAACTCTTGGGGATGGCTAGTGAAAAGGGCGGGTAACTATGTATGCAAAGGGTAGATATCATGCCTATAGGTATTTCTGAATTCTACATTCTCACATAGATATCATGTCTATAGGTATTTCTGAATTCTGCATTCTCATATAGATACCATATCTATAGGTGTTTCTGAGTTCTGTGTTCTCACATAGATATCATGCCTATAGATGTTTCTGAATTTTGCATTCTCTCATATAGATACCATTTCTATAGATGTTTCTGAATTCTGCATTCTCTCATATAGATACCATGTCCATAAGTATATGGAAATCTGAGTTCTCCATATGCATATAGAAAGTATGCCTATAGGTCCTTCTGAATCTTGTACATCCATTCTTCACCTAGCAATCATGTTCATAGGTCTTAAACAATCAACTGCGATTAGGTATCATGTTCATAATGAAATTCAGCATCTAGATATCATGTCTATAAGGCTTCTGCATTTGCACCATGTTTACAAAAGGCTTAAATCAACAACGCATAGAAAGCATGTCTATAGGAACTACTAATTGAATCTGAATCGCTTCATTCCGGCAGTAATAACGATGTATCATCAGTTGCAGAACTTACAACCTTCGTAAAAACTTGCCTTCTTTAATAATCTAACAACCTTTCTTAATCAGTAGGTATTCAGTTTATTTCATTGCCTTCTGAATTCAGTAGATACCATGCCTATAGGATCCTTGTCCTACACTTAGGCAAGCCTTAGGGTAAAAATAAAAATCTGAATCGTTTCTAATAACTACAACCAGCGGGCAGGCCTGATTCGGGCTTCTTATCTGAATTATGTAATAAATCAGTCCGCCTCACCTTAAGTTCTTAATTATACCTTAACTAGTATGTGTAAGTCATGTTAAACTATGTGTTTCTTTGTGTAAAGGAGGTATATCTGAGCCTTCTTATTTGTTATGTGCTTTCCCTCAATTTGCTATTCATGTTTTTGTATGTCGCCTTAGAACTTTTACCTTTAAAACCACAAATAAGCCTAATATCCCTCCTTTTTAGGATTAGTAGTCCTAAATGCCTCCGGGACTGATAGGATTGGGACGGGTAATAGCATGCAATAAGTAAACGAGACAATTCTGCGCTTTAATACCTTAACGGGGTGGGAAGGGTAGATATGGATATGATGACCATGCGATAATGTCACGTGTAGCCCCTCATTAAGGAGTGATTACCGGGCATTGTGTGGGGTGATCCATATTATTAATAAACCTAGGACCCCCCCTCCCTTTGTTCTTTCTTTCCAGTATTTTAAACTCTTTTTTTAAACAACTTTTTCTAATTGTTCTTTCAAACTTTGTTTACTTTCAAACCTTTATGTGATAAAAAAATCCCCTCTTATTTGAGCCTTATTTGTCTATATATTAATTGTACCCAAATTCACAATAATAGTCTGGCCGGGAACCACACTAATGGATTCTGAGGGGTGCCTAACACCTTCCCCTTAGAATAATTTCAAGCTCTTACCCAATCTCTGGTTACTCAAATCAAACCTCCTTGGTGTCCTAATGCACCCTAATCATTAGGTGGCGACTCTTTAACCCAATTCCCAAAATGAATGAGTTGTCCTCCTAAATGTCACAAACCCGATTTCCGCGGAGGAAAAAAGGGGGCGCGACAGTTGTCAGTTCCGCTATAGCCTGCCCATGGTCATGTAGCTCTTTGTGCAAGTGAGTGACCGTGGGGTCACCCTGGGGCACATTGGCTCTACTTTGCCAAGCAGAGGACGTGTCAGCCATCTCGTCAAGAATAGCACAAGCTTCATCATAAGGCAGCTTCATGAAATTACCCTCGGCCAGTTGATTCACTATGCATTAATTTGTTGTGTTGATGTCCCGGTAGAAGGTCTGTTGAATCATCGCCTCGGTCATATCATTGTTGGGGCATTCCTTCACCATGGTTCTATATCTCTCCCAAATATCGTGTAATGGTTCGGTGGGCTCCTTCTTGAAAGCCAAGATCTCATCCCGCAATGCTGCCATGTGCCACGGAGAGAATCACTTGGCAATGAACTTATCCGCCAACTCATCCCAAGTAGTGATGGAATGGTTGGGAAGTCGCTCAAGCCTATCCAATGCCTTCCCTCTAAGTGAAAATGGGAAGAGTCTCAACCGAAGTGCATCCTCGGACACATTAGTTTGCTTGCTCCCCAACAGGTATCCACGAACCCCTTGATATGTTTGTACGCATTCTGAGAGGGAGCACTCGTGAAGTACCCCCGCTGCTCCAGCAATGTCAGCATCACATTAGTAATTTGGAAATTTTCCGCCCGGATTCGGGGCGGGATAATTGCACTCGCATAGCCTTGGTTGGGAAGTACTCGAGGAGCCACTCTTGGAGGTGGCGGAGGAGGGTCTGGAACATTTTCATTTGCATTGGCCTGGCGGCCTCTACGTTGTCCTTGAGGCACAAGAGGCACCTCATCATCTCCGATGTCATCTACCTCCTCCCCCGCAATCACATTTCCAAGAGGGTCATTCTTGTTTGCTGCCATTTGTACCTGAAGTTGTGACACACACAAGTTAGTAACACAGAAGGAAAAAAGAACAATACACAAAACTATTTATATAGATAGCTAACCCCGTTAGCTTCCGGCAACGGCACCAAAAAGTGATCGAGGCCAACCCTGTACTACTATGAAGTAGCAAGAGTGGCCGAAGCAGCTTTTACCCGAGAAGGTCGGGATCGATTTCCACAGGGAGCTAGAGATCGGAATTGAGTTTCTATCTAAATTAGAATTGCGTAATTGTTCCTAATTGCACTTCTGAACATTTTTGGTTTTTGATATTACTTCTAAATTTATACTACTAAGATGCTAAATTAAGCTAAGTTAAGCTAAGAGAATACTATTGAAGGTTGTCTAATTAGTTAAAAGGCACTAGGGGAGTGACTTTCATCTAGGTGGATTCTTGACGGGTTCTCGTGTCTAAGGCTAGGTTGTCATATTTGGGGATTACGATATAACCATTGCACGATTCTACTCACTCTATACCTCTCGGTAGTTCGAGTGATTTTTTTCCTTATTTGACTTTCTCAAGATCAATTGGGTATGACCGTTTGTGCAAGCAATAGAGGTTCAAGTCGGGTATTACGATCTTTCGGTTTAACCCTTTAATTGGGGCTATCAATTCTCTTGAGTACGCCCCAATTCCTTGTTGGACTAATTTTATAGACTTAGGCTCTCTTTCTCAAGAAGAGCCCAAGTCAACTAAGCATAAACTAGTGTTTGTAACCACTAATTCAACAATAAAACCATAAATTAGTCCAAATATCAAACACACATAGACATTCAAACCTTAAAACACAAGACCCATCAATTACCCACACTAGGGTTGAGCCACAACCCTAGCTGATGGGTCTAGCTGCTCATGATAAT
>NW_017674632.1:0-90110 GCF_001879085.1 Nicotiana attenuata | reverse complement strand
CCGAAGGAACCCCAACTTGATGTGCGAATACCATGGCATTCACGGTCATAGGACCGAGGATTGTAGACAGCTCCGAGAGGAGGTGGCTCGGCTGATTAACGAAGGGCACCTTCGAGAATTCCTCAGCAATCGAGCCAAGGACCGATTTCGAGAAAGAGAGGCGGACGGAAAGAATGGACTAGAAGAACCTCAGCACATCATTCACATGATCGTTGGAGGAACCGACGTCCCACAGGGACCCATGTTCAAACGGGCCAAAGTGCCCATCGCAATAGAAAGGCAAACTCGGAGTTATATACCCAAGGACGCCCTTACATTTAGAGAAGAAGACATTGAGGCCTTGTCCATACCACATAATGATGCACTGGTAATTTCTTTTCTTTTGAATAACGTTCAAATTAAACGTGTGCTCGTGGATCCAGGTAGCTCGGCCAACATAATCAGGTCGAAGGTGGTGGAGCAACTCGGACTGCTCGATCAAATCGTACCCACCAACATGGCAAGTGAGACAACAAAGGGAGAAATCATCCTCCTAGTCAACGTGTCCGGTACAGTGCAAGACACAAAGTTTTATGTCATCGAAGGTGACATGAGGTACAATGCCTTACTTGGAAGATCGTGGATACACAACATAAGGGCGGTACCATCAACTCTTCATCAGATGATGAAGTTCCCTACAAAAGATGGTATAAAAATAGTGTACGGAGAACAACATGCAGCTAAGGAGATGTTCGCGGTAAACGACATAGCACCAACATCGGCTTTCCCCGTCCAGGATGAGTCAGGGAACAGGCTGACCCCCGAGGAACTGGTGGTCTGTGAGCATTCAAACAAAGATGACGAAGAAGACTTCATCACCCCTCGGACCTTCGATGCCCCCGAGGAGTCGGATGCAATAAAATCAACGGTCAAAGAACTCGAACAAGCCGTCCTGATCGAGCATCTTCTAGATCAAAAACTATACCTAGGAACGGGATTAACCCCCGAACTTAGGAAAAAACTCATCCAATTTCTTATTAACAACATTGATTGCTTTGCTTGGTCCTATTTAGACATGACAGGGATCCCGCCGAAAATAACCACCCATCGACTAAGTGTCGATCCCAGGTTCAAACCAGTAAAGCAAAAAATGAGGCCTCAATCCGAGGTAAAACATGCGTTCATCAAAGATGAGGTAACAAAACTCCTCAAAATAGGATCAATTGGGGAGGTAAAATACCCCGAATGGTTGGCTAATGTGGTAGTGGTTCCCAAAAAAGGAAATAAATTAAGAATGTGCGTAGATTATAAAGACTTGAATAAAGCATGCCCCAAAGACTCATTCCCATTGCCCAATATCGATCGCTTGATCGATGCCACGGCCGGTCACGAAATCCTCACTTTTCTCGACGCCTACTCCGGGTATAATCAAATTCAAATGAACCCAGAGGACAGGGAAAAGACTTCGTTCATCATGAAGTATGGTACATACTGTTATAATGTAATGCCCTTCGGGCTAAAAAACGCAGGAGCTACGTACCAACGCCTAGTTAATAAGATGTTCGAACATCAAATAGGCCAATCTATGGAAGTTTACATTGATGACATTCTAGTTAAGCCCCTGCGTACAGAGGACCATTTGACTCATTTGCAGGAAACATTCGATATCGTTAGAAGCTACAACATGAAGCTCAACCCCGAGAAATGTGCCTTTAAAGTAGGATCGCAAAAATTTTTAGGGTTCATGGTGTCGAATAGGGGGATCGAGATCAACCCCGACAAAATCAAGGCCATTGAAGAAATCACAGTGGTGAACAATGTGAAGGCCGTACAGCGGCTGACCGGGCGGATAGCGGCCTTAGGCCGATTCATCTCGAGATCGTCAGTCATCATTTCTTCTCCTTGCTCAAGAAGAAAAATTGCTTTGAGTGGACTCCGGAATGCCAACATGCTTTAGAGGAATTAAAGAGGTATCTCTCAAGCCCGCCTTTGCTCCAACCCTGAAGGAAGACGAAACATTGTACTTGTATCTGGCCGTATCCGAGGTAACGGTAAGTGGTGTGTTGGTTCGGGAAGAACAAGGTACGCAATTCCCTATTTATTACTTAAGTCGTACTCTAAGAGATGCTGAAACCAGGTACCCACACTTAGAAAAATTAGCTTTTGCATTAATAAGTGCATCTCGGAAATTAAAACCTTATTTTCAATGCTATCGTATATGTGTTTTTACAACACACCCTCTTCGAAACATCTTGCACAAGCTCGAATTATCAGGCAGATTGGCCAAATGGGCCATCGAGCTCAGAGGGTATGATATCGAGTACCAACCCCGAACGACTATCAAGTCCCAAATTTTGGTGGACTTCGTGGCCGACTTTACGCCTGCCTTCGTGCCCGAGGTAGAGAAAGAACTCTTGCTAAAAACGGGCACATCATCGGGTGTATTGACCCTATTCACCGATGGTGCCTCGAATGTGAAAGGGTCCGGTCTCGGCATCGTTCTGAAATCGCCTACGGGCGGCACGATTAGGCAATCTATACAAACTTCGAAATTAAATAACAACGACGTCGAGTATGAGGCTATGATTGTAGGTCTCGAGCTGGCCAAGAGCCTAGGAGCAGAAGTCGTCGAAGCAAAATGCGACTCCCTTCTGGTAGTCAACCAAGTAAATGGGAGCTTCGAGGTTCGAGAAGACAGGATGCAAAGATACTTAGACAAACTTCAGGTCATATTGCATCGTTTCAAAGAATGGACTCTGGTCCACATTCCTCGAGATCAGAACAGTGAGGTCGATGCACTCGCGAACTTGAGGTCGTACGTCGAAGAAGATGACATACTCCCGGGGGCCGTTGTACAATTATCCAAGTTGGTGATTGAAGAAAGACACGCCGAGATCAACTCAACAAGTCTAACATGGGATTGAAGGAACAAATACATCGATTATTTTAGAAATGGGAAGCTGCCCACAGACCCAAAAGAATCGAGGGCCCTTTGAGCCAAAGCAGCTCGATTCTCACTCGACGAGAATAGAACGCTATATAGAAGGACCTTCGACGGACCTCTAGCAGTATGCTTGGGACCGGGGGACACCGATTACGTACTTCGAGAAATCCACGAGGGCACTTGTGGAAATCATTCTAGCGCCGATTCTTTGGTTCGAAAGGTGATCAGAGCAGGCTACTATTGGGACATCATGGAGAAGGACACCAAGGAATTCGTTCGAAGGTGTGACAAATGCCAATGGTTTGCGCCAATGATTCACCAACCCGGTGAACAGCTACACTCAGTCTTATCACCATGGCCGTTCATGAAATGGGGGATGGACATAGTCGCCTCCCTACCAACGGCGCCAGGTAAAGCTAGATTTATTCTGTTTATGACTGACTATTTCTCGAAATGGGTGGAAGCACAGGCCTTCGAGAAGATAAGAGAAAAAGAATTCATCGACTTTATTTGGGACCACATCATATGCCGATTCGGGATCCCCTCCGAGATTACATGTGATAATGGGAAGCAGTTCATAGGCAGCAAGGTGAAGAAATTCCTCAAAGATCATAAAATCAAGAGGATCCTATCAACGCCCTATCACCCATGTGCAAATGGACATGCCGAGTCCACGAACAAGACCATCATCCAAAACTTGAAAAAGAGGTTAGAAAATGCGAAGGGAAAATGGAGGGAGGTATTGCCCGAAGTACTATGGGCATACCGAACAACTTCGAAGTCGAGCACAGGAGAGACACCGTTCTCTTTGGTATACGGGTCCGACGCTTTGATACCGTTCGAGGTCGGAGAGCCAAGCTACAGATTTCAACAAGCCACCGAGGACTCGAACAGCGAAGCCATGACTACAGCCCCCGAGCTACTGGATGAAAAGCGATAGGCAGTACTAGTCCGAATGGCCGCCCAAAAACAGAGGATCGAGAGATATTATAATAGGAGAACAAACCTCCGATAATTCGGAGTCGGGGACTTGTTCCTAAGGAAAGTCACCCTCAACACTCGAAACCCAAATGAAGGGAAGCTAGGCCCGAGCTGGGAAGGACCGTACCGTGTCCTCGGAGCAGTAGGCAAAGGGTCCTACAAACTTGGCACCATGGAAGGCGAGCAACTTCCAAGCAATTGGAACATATCAATGCTCAAACGCTATTATTGCTAAGGTATAACCTTCTCCCTTTTCGTTTATGTCTCATACTAATTTCTTACAGGTGTTCGATGGGAGACGTCGAAGCACCCTTCGACTCGAAGACCTTGGGTTTTAAACCATGTGTTGCACTCTTTTTCCCTTCGATCGGGTTTTATCCCAAATGGGTTTTATCATCTATACGCTACCTAAGGAGAACTCAACAAGTATTCAAGGCTTCTTCTCAATCAACCTCGAATACTGGGGGGCATCCCCCTCGGAGGTTATCTTTTCGAGAAAATCGAGTTATGCCTAAGGGGACCTCGATAGGAAAATATTGTATTGGGCCAAACGGTCGAATGAACCGTGTCCATGTAGAACAATCAAGCCTCTGAAGGCAAGAACATGTACACATATATCAAGTAATCAAAGAAGCCTTTCTGCTTGTCAAAACATTGTGTGCCTCATAGAAGTTTATTACTATCACGCAAAACGGCTCAAGGGCCAAAAACCCTCGAACACTCGGGGACTGTCATCGACAGTCAGCTCACCGGAGCCATCAAAAACTCGAATTCGTAAGACCTCAATAAGGCAACTTCGTGCTCGTAAGACCTCAGTGAGGCGGCATCGAATCTGTAAGACCTCTACGAGGCATGCCCAAACTTATAAGACCTCAATGAGGCAATATCGAGCTTATAAGACCTCAATGAGGCATACTCAAATTTATAAGACCTTTAAAAGGCATAACCCCGATATCAAGGCCAAGGCTATATATTCGAACTTGTAAGACCCCTAAAAGGCATACCCTCGATATAGACGCCAAGGTCACCGCACCCGGGGACTAAAGGCTACAGCCAAACATAAAGACTACGGTCGAACTAAAAGGCTACGGCCGAATTAACACGGCTCAGAGACGTCCGACTGCAGCCATAAAACTAAAGGCCTTCAAATACTTCGAAAATACTTCGAAAAGAACCGGTTAATCAGGCTACACTCGGCATAAGCAAGGAAGCTTCGATAATATCAGCTCCGAACAAAAAAAGGCTTCGAAAACTCAGCCTTCGAGCGAACCTCTCGAGGTACTCAGCTATAGTCACACATCGACTCATAATCGAGATTCTCATTAGAGCCATCGAAGAGTCGGACGAACATAAAACATGTCAAGGCATAATAAAAACTTCAAAAGTCTTTAGCCAAAATGAGGGAAAACTATAGCCATATTAGAGGTCGCATCGACCCAATCTAAAAAGAGCCTAAGGGCCAATCCGTAAGAGCCTAGGCCAGCCTAAAGAGCCTAAGGGCCAATGCGTAAGAGCCTAGGGGCCAGCCTAAAGAACCTAAGGGCCAACATAAAGAGCCTCAGGGCCAATCTAAAGAACCTCAGGGCTGATCCATGGAGCCTCAAGGCCGAGCTAAAAAGCCTAAGGGACAATATGTTGAAAACCTAAGGGTCAATGAGCCCGAGTCAAAACTTGATTCGAGGACCGAGCCCTAAACGGTCAACTATTATCAATTACTCATCAAATACAACCTAAGGGTTCCTATCTTAAAGTCCAACACATCGGATTGGTTATCGACAAGCATCAAAATTTATTCCAAAAAGGAAGACAAGAAATGATGAAAAACAAATATCCTTATATATATATATATATATATAATAAAGGTTCGCAAAGACATATTCGCAAGGCTCGCGCCTAGATCCCTTACACAAAAATGGAACAAATAGAAACCTAATCTACCGCCGGGGTCACTTGACCGGACGGAGCTCCCTCAGAAGTTGTGCCTTCAATGGCTTGGCCCTTGACCCCCGGAACATCAACGGCCTCCTCCCCCTCGGGGACTTCACCTTCATCTTCATCATCCTCCGAGCCGCTGGCCGAACCACTGGCTGAACCAACATCGAAAGAAAGCAGAGTTGGCGATTCTTCTTCTAGCGCCTTCACCCTCTCGATCTCAGCAAACAAATCGATGCCCCCTGCATGTACATCCTCGGGAGCCTGTCTCCAAGATCTTAATCGGGCATGCTCCAGGGCTTGGGTCAGTTCAAGATCGGAATCTTCAGATACCTTCCTAGCTTGAGCATTTGCAGCAGCAGCATCTTCTCGGTATGAGGATATGAGAGCATCGGCTTCGAACTTGGCTGCAGATTGCGCGGCGACCGATTCAGCATGGAGATCCTTATACTTACTACTATCCGCCCTTGCATCCTGAAGATGATGCTCAACCGAGGTCAACCTCCCTTGGAGGGTATCTCTCTCAAAGGCCATCTCGTCCACACGCTGCTTGAGTCCGAGAATCTCAATATTCCTGGCTTTGAGCCCCTCCCTCATCAGGACACCTTTCTTCTCACGCTGCAAAAATCGACCAAAGATGTTAAATGCTAAAGTCGGACAAGCACAAAAATAAAAACATACGAAGACTGTATTACCTGCTCAGCAAAATCGGTCCGCTCTCGAGACACCATCTCCAAACGAGCCCGAAGGTCATGAAGTTCCTCCTCCCTTTTGGTAAAAAGAGCTCTGAGCTCGTCAGCCTCTGATGAGAGCTTCCTACGCTCTTCCTCATAGCGGGTCAACTCAGCTTGGGACTTAGCAAAGGCCCGATTGTAAAGCACTATAGCCTGAAAGCGTGAAAGAACAAAATCAGGAAGATAAGGATCGGAGCTCAGTAGTCGACAAAAGATTACCTGTTTGCGTAGCCTCTCGACTTCCTCGAAAATGAGCGACGCGTCAAGCTCGGGGTTTTCTTCGACCATAGTGAAGAATCCTTCTAATATGTCATTCTCTCCGAGGGACGCCCCCATATCGGAAGTCCCTCTATTATGGGCATCCCGTGTCTCCCTCAAAGAGGATGCCGGACCCAACGGAGAGTTACCCACATCAATAACTCCGGTTGGATTGATCGGGGCCTTCATTTGCCTCCAGGGAGCCTCAGAGCTGGGGTCCCCTAACTCGTCTACCAAACGCCCCGCGGCTCGGGAAATATTTTGGCCCTCGGCCGGCTCAGAGACATCATCTGACCCACCGTCCAGAGCCTCTTCGGCCCAAGGTGGGATAACATCAGCAACTTCTGGTTTGGAAGCCTTCGGCTCAGCAAGATTCGAAGCAGACACGCTTCCTCTTCCCCCGGGTGCTAGCGGGAAGTCATCTTTCTCTTCGCCCCCAGCTCGGGGGCTCTCTGCTGCTTCTGAAGTTAAGGCCGCTGAATAGACCTTAGGCTTTTGAACTTTAGCCTTTTTTGGCTTCGGGGGCTCAGCTGGTGATTTTTTCTTCCTCTTTTTCTCCTTAGCAGGCTTCAGGGTATCTGCTTCCCCAGGCAGGGGTTCCCTCATCAAAACGGCCTCTCCAAGGCCTGCATAGGCACAAAGGATGAGAGTACTATCGAGAGATATCTTCTCTAAGGAGCTCAAGTATGACAGAAATAAAAACTCACCATGGTTTTTGGCCTCCCAACAGGTCTTAGCCAGATCACGCCACATGCGCTTAACATATGGGCAGATCGAATCGAGTCGTCGGACCCAGCCCGGGAGATCCTTGACAGCACCAGGGTACCACTCGACAGTTGCATCATCGAAGGGAGTTAATTCGAACGCAAGAAAAGATATCCGATTAGTGAAACATGTTTACTTACGATTCATATTCTGTTCCTCGGGGAATGGCATTTTCTCAGTAGGGATCAGGTCCGGGGTTCTGACTCGAACAACGGCTCATCCACCCTCGATCCAAGTCCTTGTCGATACTAGCAAAAAAAGCCTTCGGGGATCGACGTTTTTACTTAATCATGCCACCTCGATAAAGTCGGGGGCTATACAGTCTAAGATGATCAAGGGTGAAAAGCATCCCCTCGACCATGTTCGAGAAATACCTAATCAGATAAACGACGCGCCAGAATGATGGATAGATTTGTCCAAGCGTCACCCGATATTGTCTATAGAAATCGAGGATCACTGGGTCTATCGGTGGCGAAGAGGCTTCTACCGAGCCTAAGGTAAAAGGATATGTGTATACACTGAGGAAATCGGCTTTGTGCTTGGTTATGTCTTCTTCACGTGAAGGAATCTCTATTTGCACCGCCTCCCCCCAACGGCAGTCAACCTTCACTTTCTCAGTTTCAGTTATTACGCTGATGTATCGAGACATGGGTTCGCATCGTCCTCGAACAAACGAAGGTTTTTCGACCTGGAAATCAGAAGATGTATCACAAGGCCCGGGAATACACTCCTCAGTGCAAGGTGGTACTACCATTTTGCTCTTAGACGAGCGTGATGACGAAGGGGCTTTCTCCTTTTGGGAACATTTTTACAGGTTTTTTTCCATTCTTGCTATAAAGTCTCGGAAGGAGAAGAAGAAATTGGTTGAGAGATGAACACAAGGAAGAAGTGAGCATATAAACACAGTTGCTAAAGATCTGAAGATGTTGTGAAAGGTAAAGGTTTAAGGAACAAAGGGTTGAGGTATTTATAGGTATAAGTCATGCGTGTGGAGAAGGTAAAAGGACGGTCGACCGCTGTTTTCAATTTAAAGCTTTTCGAGAACCGTGTTGACAAGACCTCTGTACAACTTTTCTGTCACATCATTTAATGATCTCACGTGGCTGACGTCACAGTGGGGGTATCGAGGAGGCAAGAACTCAAGATCGTTTCTTATCATTTCATTCTAAGAACCGCCGGGACTATCTGTATACGGCCAAAATCGGAGAGTTCAACTTAGGGGCCACTGTGGCACTCCACGCCCAACCTCGAGGAGCTCGAAGCAGGATTTAAAGTGTGACACCGAGGTGCGCCCTCGAGGGAACATATCAAAGGTTCACTGTGGTCAATCTCGGAGCAGTATAAATCGATGATCATCATGGAAAGGCGGGAAAGCCCCCAAGGACACGTGGTTGGACTGACCAGGTCTGCAAGAATAGTACAAATCCATACTGAGCCATTATACAACTGTACCAATAGCATTTCCTCATCATTATTAGACATGTACTTTGTTAGGATCCCCCCCTTTCTATATAAAGAGGACCAGTGTCATTTTGTAACACATATGAATATTGAATACAATAGAACATTCTCTGCTTTTCTTGCCAAAACGTGCTCAACAATTACTCTACAGATTTATTACTTGTTCATTTGTGTACATTTATTGTTCTTCATTTATTACCCATTATTAACCGCAAAAGGCTATCTTTAAGGCCTTTGTTATCATTGTTTCTCCATCAATTGTTCATTGCCAACTGCCCTAGCTAGACCTCGAAGCCCCTGTTCCAGCCAGCTTGAGGCTCAGTCTTGTGATAGCTTTGGTTTGCATATCTTATTCTCTTTACGTACATTTAGCATCTATTGCCTAAACAACTAGTATTGAAAATAAGTCACATATTTTTAGAATCACAAAATCAAATATAATTGTAAATACCATTTTCAAGGTAAACATGATTGTTTCATACTATTCCATGATATGGCGCCATCACTAAGTAAGAAAACATATCCTGAGGTAGACTTCCTTTTGTCTAGATCTCCTCCATGATCAGCATCACTGTATCCACCTAATCGCAGATCTTTGTCGCCTTGGTAACAAAGGGCATAATCAGCAGTTCCCTTCAGATAACTCATGATCCTCTTTACTGGTTGCCAATGTGCTAAACCTAGGTCGGTTTGATATCTACTTACCAAGCCAACTACTTGATAGATATCAGATCTAGTGCATACCATAACATACATTAGATTTTCGACTGCGCTCCTATAAGGAACTCGGCTCATTCTTTCTGTCTCTTCAGGAGTCTTAGGACACATCTGACTTCCCAAGGCATGGCCTTTATTGATAGGAGTATCAACTGGCCTACTATTTTGCATATTGAATTGTTCAAGAACTTTCCTAATGTAATTCTCTTGTGAGAGATACAATAATTTCTTTGGACGAGCTCTTGAAATCTTAACTCCATGAATATATGCAACTTCACCAATATCTTTCATCTCAAATTGAGATGACAACCATGACTTTATCTCGGTTATAAACTCCTTATCATTTCCAGCTATAAGTACGTCATCTACATACAATGTTAAAATCACAAGCTTGTTTCTTGATTTTTTGGTATAAATGCAATGGTCTTCATCCATCACCATTGGATACAACAACATTTTAAAAGCGTATATACCACTGCCTTGAAGATTGTTTGAGGCCATAAACAGACTTCAAAAGTATACAAACCTTTTGTTCGTGGCCCTTTTCAATGAAATACTCAGGTTGTTCTATATAGATTTCTTCATCTAGTTCCCCATCGAGAAAGGCAGTCTTTTCATCCATCTGATGTAATTCAAGATCCAAGCTTGCAACAATAGCTAGAACCAGGCGAATAGAGGTAAATCGTCAGCAAGCGAGAAAGTCTTTTCGTAGTCTATTCCTTTCTAATGTGTATACCTTTTTCACCACCAGTTGAGCCCTATATCTCTCAACTATGCCATCAGACTTGAGCTTAATTTTGAGAACCCATTTGCTCCCAATTATTTTGCGTCCTTCGGGGAGGTCAACTAGTTCCCAAACTTTGTTGACTCTCATAGACTCCAATTCATCTTCCTTAGAAGGGCATGAGAGAGCCTCTTTTATATTTTAGGCTCGTTTACTTCTTGTGGGAGCATCATAAATAATTCGCCGCCTTCAACATCAAATCGTCGCAGAAAATCTTTTTACGAGAACCACGTCTTATTTGTGATTCATCATTGTTCCCATTCGGATCAATGTTGCTCCCACTCGTATCAAGAACATTTATCCTGCTCCCACTTGGAACAAGATCCATTTGGTCACTTCCACTAAATGTAGAAGGATTACTTTCATTTGCATCTGATGATGAAGGAGGTCTTTGATGAGAAACTAATTCATCATCTACTAAAATTCTCCCACTCGAATGAAGTGATCCTTGTACTTCTTGATCCATTATCTCAAATAAGGTTAGGTCTTGACCTACCTCTCCCTTCTTAGGGAACTCATCCTCTAAGAATGTGACATCTCGTGATTCAAACTCAGTTACACTCCCACTGTCTTACTAACCTGTAAACACATAACCCTTTGGGGTTTCAGAGTATCTTATAAAAATACTTGTCTTTCCCCTCGGGCTCAATTTCCCATATTTGTGAGAGGAATCATGTGTATAGGCAGCACAACCGTAAGGTCTTAATACACTCAGGTTGGGTTGTCTTCTAGTCCATAACTCATATGGAGTAGTGGTAACTGATTTTGTAGGCACTCGGTTAAGTACATATGTGGTAGTAAGCAACGAATCACCCCAGTAACTAATTGACAGGTTAGCTTGTGCCATCATTGACCTAACCATTTCTAGGAACGTTCTAATTCGTCTCTCTGTAACACCATTTTGTTGTGGAGTATTTGGGATAGTCAATTGATGAACTATTCCCTTTTCATCACATAAATTATTAAACTGGGTTGATAAGTATTCACGACCATGTGCAGTTCGAAGAGCTTTTATCTTCTTGTCTAATTGATTTTCACTAAGCTCATATAGCGTTTGAAGTAACTTATTGCTTCTGATTTGTGGGAAATTAAATATACATAACTGAAATGGGTGATGTCATCAATAAATGTGATGAAATAACTTACTCCATGCCTAGCCCTAACATTCATAGGCCCACAGATGTCCGAATAGACTAATTGCAAAGGATATTCAGCTCTAGTCGCCTGACTAAAAGGTTTTCTTGCAGATTTTCCTGCTAGACAATTTTCACAAGTGGACAATTCCACAATTTCAATGCTGGAAAGAAAACCTTGTTTTGCTAACCTTTGCATTCTTTGTTGTCCAATATGACCAAGTCTAGCATGCCATATGTTTACACCACTATCATATTTATGTGAAGAAACAAACATAGAAAACTAGCATTATTATTAAATGAATCATGATCCAAATCCATAATAATCAAACCTCCGGTCACATGACCAAAACCAAATAAAAATGAACCAAAAAGTCAACTTGGCAGAATTGCCATGACAAAACAAGTCAAATCCTAGCTTAAGCAAAATTAAAACTGAAATAACATTTCAGCAAATTGTTGGTGCAAAGAGAACATCATGTATTATTAGGTCTCGACCACCACGCAGGAATAACATGCATGTACCGATACCTTCAACAACAACTTTATTGTTGTTGTCCACATATATCTACTTTGCTCCATGTGGAAGTCGCCGAAATTCAACAAAGGCACTGCATTCCCATGCTATATGGTCCGTTTCTCCCGAGTCCACAATCCACAAAGGATTAGATTCAGTCAAAAAAATAGAACTAGAAATACAAAGTTCACTAATTCGAGCACCGTGAAATACTTTTCTCGGAGGCTCAGGGCAATCTCTGGCATAGTGACCCTTTTTGTCACAATTATAGCATTTAACTTTAGCAACTTTGATACGTTTGGGACGTCTGTTCTTGCCTTTTTTAGTTTTTTCCCTTTTTGCATGCTGAGCTGGCTGAGCTTGAGGTGACCCTCTCTTCTTTCCCCGGCTCCTTTTCTTTGAATCACTCTTGGTTTTGGAGGTTATTGCCATGTGCAACTCAACTATTGGTTTTGCAGCCTCAAGTCGTTCCTCTTCTAACTCAAGATGCCTCCGGACATCTTTCAGAGTTGAGATTCGCTCATTATGGGTCAAATGCATTTTCATATAATCCCAAGAACTAGGTAAAGAGCGTATGGCGGCTTGGATTTGTTGTTCATTGGTCAACACATGACCATATCTTTCCACTCCCCGATCATATTTGTAATTTACCTCAGATGTGTTTTCATTGAATGTTCTGGGCGATATTTATATGAATCAAATTTGATCGTTAAGGATCGCAACCTTGTAGTGGAATAGGTACCAAACCTTTTCCTCAAAGTATTTCAAAGATCCATAGCTCTTTGGTGATCCTTAAACTCCCTTAGGATGTCATCATCCAAGGTGCTCAACAACGTAATGTGAGCAATAGAGTTCTTTTTCTTCCAACTGTCATAGGCTTCACGCTCACGCCTATTCTGAGCAGTGTTGCCTTCCTCAGGCTCATTCATGACATTGTTAATAGCCTCCAGAGCCTCTTGCTCCTCTAGCACATACTGGATTTTCAAGCTCCAGGTTTCATAGTTGTCACCATTGAGTTTCAACCCTTTGTTGAGCTCAATAATATTTTTCGAAGCAGTAGTCATTCTTTAACAAAATAAAAAATATTATGAGGATCATGTAAAAATAAAAAAATAACGCAAGGCACGATGTTCAACATACATACATATTATGACACTAAGCAATAATTGATTAAGTTAATAAACACATATATTAATCATGGGGTCGAAAGTTCACTATGTTCCCAATCATCATCCAAAAATTAAAAAATTATGAAAATTAACCTATTCAATTATCTAGCTAAGCAATCATGTTTAAGAAAACATAGTTATCTATCATAATTTTACAATCCTATGTGGATCATAAGTTAACTAATAACTTATATTAGCATGCAAATAGACTTAATGTCAAACTAATTAATATTTCTTACATGCTATACAAATTCACGTAAATTTTTCTTTAATGTTAAACTAATTAACACATCATATATGTTAAATAAATTAACAAGTAATATTAATATTAAACTACTTAATATTGATTTCATGCTAAATATTTAACATAACATGTGTTAAACTAATTAACCAAAGTAATGTTAAAATAATTAATATTTCAGCATGTCAAATAAATTAACAAATAAGTATAATGTTAAATAAATTAACAAGCAAGTTTAATGTTAAACTAATTAATATTTTAAAGCATGTTAAACAAATTAACAAATAAATTTAATTTTAAACAAATTAACATCAAGCATGTTAAACAAATTAACAAGCAAGTTTAATGTAAAGCTAATCAATATTTTAAAGCATGTTAAACAAATTAACATTTCAAGCAATTGGGATAATAAAATAATTAAAATTTTCATAAAAAAATATAAATACAAAATTTATATTCTGAAAATTAAGTCCATAGACTAATTTTTGAAATTTGGGATTTATTAAAAAAATAACAGAAGTTAATTTAAATTTTATTTAGGCCATTAGCCCAAAATAAAACTAAACAAGACATATGAAAGTAGGCCTTTAGCCCAATGTCATAAGTATGCCAGCACCCAAAAACAATAGGGATTTTTTCCTACTAATACTATAATAAAACTAGTAATATAGGTATATAAAGTTATTAATAAGGAACCTAAATAAAGGTAATAAATAAGTTTTTATTATAGTATAGCTAGGTAAAAATCGTAAAAATTGCACGGGGCGCCCTATTTGGGCGCCCCCTTTTAACTTGTAGCAGCTTTGTCTTTCTGTTTGCACCCGTACCCACTTTTTAAAAAACTTCAGCTTCCCTTTCTCCTCCCCTTCTCCTCTTCTTCTTCTTCTTCTTCTTCTTCAATACCACAGTTCTTGCTCTTCACTGTAGTTAGTGTTTGAGATAAGCCTTTACAAATAGAATATGAGATTGGAACTTGCTAGTTTCATGCTTTGCTGTAACTGAAGAAGATAGATTTTTTGGATTTAGCTTTGCACGATATGTAATCGTCAGATTTTCATTGACCATTCTAACAAATTTTAACGGGAAATAATATGTAGCTACTTAAACATGATATTTCAAGACTATCCGCCAAAAATTGCTAGATATTTCCATGTAATTCCCTTGATGAATGTACAAGAAACAGTACAAGAAACAAAGACAAAAACTTCAGCTCTAGAGCTGAAGTTTCCTAGTTACAACATAGAACTTCAGCTCTAGAGCTGAAGTTTTTATTTTATAACTGGCAAACTTCAGCTGTAGAGTTGAAGTTTTCCGGTTACAAAGACAAAAACATCAGCTCTAGAGCTGAAGTTTTCCAGTACAAAAGAAAAACTTCAGCTCTAGAGCTTAAGTTTTTATTTTATAACTGGAAAACTTAAGCTCTAGAGCTTAAGTTTTTATTTTATAACTGGAAAATTTAAGCTGGAAAACTGCTTAAGTTTTTATTTTATAACTGGAAAACTTAAGCTGGAAAACTGCTTAAGTTTTTATTTTATAACTGGAAAACTTCTAGAGCTTAAGTTTTTATTTTATAACTGGCAAACTTCAGCTGTAGAGCTGAAGTTTTCCGGTTACAAAGACAAAACTTCAGCTCTAGAGCTGAAGTTTTCCAGTACAAAAAAAAAACTTCAGCTTTAGAGCTTAAGTTTTTATTTTATTACTGGAAAACTTAAGCTCTAGAGCTTAAGTTTTTATTTTATAACTGGAAAACTTAAGCTCTAGAGCTTAAGTTTTTATTTTATAACTGGAAAACTTAAGCTGGAAAACTGCTTAAGTTTTTATTTTATAACTGGAAAACTTAAGCTCTAGAGCTTAAGTTTTTATTTTATAACTGGCAAACTTCAGCTGTAGAGCTGAAGTTTTCCGGTTACAAAGACAAAAACATCAGCTCTAGAGCTGAAGTTTTCCAGTACAAAAAAAAAACTTCAGCTTTAGAGCTTAAGTTTTTATTTTATTACTGGAAAACTTAAGCTCTAGAGCTTAAGTTTTTATTTTATAACTGAAAAATTTAAGCTGGAAAACTGCTTAAGTTTTTATTTTATAACTGGAAAACCTTAAGTTTTCCGGTTACAAAGACAAAAACTTCAGCTGAAGTTTTCCAGTACAAAAGAAAAACATCAGTCCCGTGGGCTGAAGTTATGTGAAAAAGCGGGTACGCTTGCAATTTTTTTTGTAAAGCGGACATAGGTTAAAATGTGGCACAAAAAGCGAGTATAGATGCAAATGCCCCGTAAAAATCCAAAAATAATAGACCAATTTTAAGTGGACCCTTAGCCCATGACATGTAATTTAATAAAGCATTTAAAATGACCTTTTAGCTCAGTTTTAAAAAAAATCTGCCAATAAAGGGAGGCCTGAGTAGCCACTTAAAACCTATTCACTAGTTCTGTGTGCGGCCCTAATTTTGAACTTTTTTTTTGAATTATTAAATTAGTAAATCAAATTAAAAAGAGAAAACATTAGTCTTCTTCTTCTATTTTGTTTCCTCTCTTCTTTTCCACTGCCATGGGCATCGGAGCACCAAGTTCCGACGGTCCTTTTTTTTTTTTTTTTAATATAGGAAGAGGAAATACTTTCTTCTCCACTTCCTTCACTTCTTGGTCAATACCTCCATTAATGGAGCACAAAAGGAATTTGCTAATGGAGAAGCCACTTCGCTTCTCCGTTTTTTGCCATGGCGCCTTCACTGGTTGCGCTCCTTAACGGAGCTATTGGATCGTCGACAGTCAGGCGCATCTCAGACGGCAACGAGGGCGGGCGATGATCGGGATTTTTTTTTTTTTTTTTTTTGTATTTTGTTTTAGCAGTTTTGAAAAGAAGAACTGACTTCTTCTTGATAAAAAAAAATTTACACTGGTTTAAAACATTAATTCAAATCTGTGTATGAACTTTATACCCAATTGCACACAGATTAAGAAAATATATATAGATTCAAATTCACACAGAAAAAGAACTGACATCTATGTTTTTATTTATTTCTTTCTTTATCAGATCCGAAAACTGATTTTATTGAACTGATAAAAAGAAATCATACAACAGATGAACCAACCAATTGCACAATGAACGTTCAAAATTATACATGTACACGATATTCTAGATTCACACATATATATATATATATATATATATATATATATATATATAACCAGCCTATGGCTCTGATACAAATGAAGGAACTCGATAAACTAAACACATTAATTTAGCGCGTATATTATAAAACGAGAACTTACTTGTTCTTCGTGGCGGAAGCAAAAATGGATGAACCGCGGCTGAGATTACTGGTCGGTGGTGGTTGTCACAATGTATTGGAGCAACCCCCTATATCACAATCTAAACCCTCGTCTGAATTGAGAGAGAGCTAAAGAAAAATACTGCAAAGAGTATATTTAATGTACACTGTAAGTGTACTTTAAATAGGGAATACTAGGGTTAACTAATAACTATATTGGGCTTTAAAGCACCCCTTATGGATGGACCCAAAATTTTCTACAGCTGTCTATAAACTACTTACAACAATCAACCGATAAAAAGAAAAAAAAATCCCAACGCCGCCTTTACCCCTACCGTTATATTATCTGCAAATTTATCCCTACCATCAATACTCTTTTAAAAATTACCCCTCCAACCGTTAAGTAACCTAAAATCTCCCAATTCCCTTTTATTTAAATCACTTGTTCTTCTTCTTGATCCACTATTTTTAAAAATTACTGTTAATATGGATGCTAAAGTTACTAAACTATACAAATTATTCATGGATATTTTTAGTTATCATTGCACCCACTTTTTTTCTTGTGAAAATAATTTTGGAATTGATTTAAAATAATCATATACACACCGCATAATTCCTTGGGTCTATTTTTATGTATTATGTGAAGCTGCTCATTATGTATGTACTTGTACATTTGAATATATTTTATAATTGTTTAGTTAGGATAGAGTTCAGTCGACTAACTTAAGAGTGCACAACGCGTAGGCATTTGATTAAAGTTGTCACGACCCCAATCCCAATCGTGATGGCGCCCAACACAATGCTAGGCAAGCCGGACCATTTAAACATTCCCAAATCCAAATACGCAACCCATTACCCATTAATAGAGTTAAATTATTAGATAACATAATTCCAACCCGTAGTAATAGACAGAAATAGTGCGGAAAAACCATAACAAATGCCAATACAACTCCCAACAGATTTGGGGTCACGAGTCTAGAGCCTCTAAATACAACTGAGTAGCAAAATCTAAACATATGAAAGTCTAGGATGCGGAAAAGCAAAGGGATAAGGCGAGAAGTCGGGTCCTACGGACGCCAGGCAGCTACCTCGACAACTCCTGTGACAATCTAGAGAGCAACAACAACTCTACTAAGCCTCCGGAACACCTGTATCTGCACACATGGTGTAGGGAGTAAAGTGAGTACTCCAACTCAGTGAGTAATAAGCATATATAATGGCTGAAGATAAGAAATCACGAAATATTACAATGTAAAGCTATAATCGGCAAGCCAGCACATTTAACGGTGAGATAACAGCAAATCAAATGACAGGTAAAGCAAATAAATACCAATGCATAAATGCAATGCAATGCATATGACCGCTGCGGCGCGCAGCCCGATCCATTTGGGTACCCGCGCTCACTGTGGGGGTTCAGACTCCGGAGGGGCTCCTACAGCCCAAGTGCAATATCGACATAACATCGCTGCGGCGTGCAGCCCGATCCATGCTCAGTCCAGAATATGCAAGTAAGCTACTCGGGCAATATTAAGTAATAGCTCTCAGCTCCAAACGTCAGAAAAATGTAGTTTAAGTTTTTAAATCGTAGAAATATGACTGAACATTTCAAAACAATGTTTAACTCAGGACTGAAATCATTTAACATGCTAAGTATCATGGAAACAGTGATAATAATCCCTGAAGGATTCAAATAGTCGGCACAAAGCCCAAATATATCCATAAAATCCAAGTAGGATGATTACCAATAAATCTCTAGTCAAGAACACAGTATGAACATTACTCGGGACGGACTAAGCCACAGTCCCCAATCACAAACGACCCCGCACTCATCATAGAGTACGTGTCCCGCCTCAATATAGCGTCACAATGCGATATACCGGGGTTTCAAACCCTCAGGTCATCATCTACATCTATTACTCACCTCAAGCCGGCCACAAGTCTAGCTCGCTATGCCTTTTCCTCTCGAATCAACCTCCTCGTGTGCCGAATCTGGTCAAAACCACAAGGAATACATTACTATAGGCCAAAGAAACATAACCCAATCGAAAGGACTCGAAAAACACCAAAAATCATGAAGTTGGCAAAACCCGAGCCCCGGGCCCACTTCTCGAAAAATTACAAAATTCATATCACCGGATTCCTCGTCTCGCCACGAGTCCATGCATATCGAATTTATAAAAATCGGAGTCCATTTGACCCCTCAAATCCCCATTTTAGACTCTCTTAAGTTCAAGCCCTAAACCACCATTTTTGACCTTTGATTCCTTGATTATTCAGTCTAAATCCATGTTTATACACCATAAAATCAAACTCTAAGTCCAAGAATCCATACCTGATCAAAGCCCTCGAAACCCTCTTCAAAATCGCCTCAAAGTCCTCAAGGTTCGGAGTCCAAAATGTTACCCTTTCAAAAATTCGCGAAGAAGATAAACTCACTTAACTGCCAATTATTTCCGCTTCTGCGGACCAAATACCGCTTTTGTGACTTCCGCTTATGCGGTCAATGTCCGCTTTTGCGGACTTTTCACTTAAGGCCACTTTTCGCTTCTGCGGTCCCCAATCGCATCTGCGGGACCGCTTAAGCAATTCTAATCCCGCCTCTGCGGAACCTGGCAAGGGCCAAGTTTTCCGCTTCCGTGCTCCTCAAACCGCTTCAGCGAGACCGCACCTGCGGCCCCACAACCGCAGGTGCGAAACCAACAGATACCAACAACTTGAACCTGCAATTAAACTCCAAAAACCTTCCGTTTAACCACCCGAACTCACCCCGAGGCCCCCGGGACCTCAACCAGAAGTCTCTACATGATCCAATACCCTATTCAAACTTGTTCCAATCTTAAAAACACATCCAACAACACAAAAATCCTCATTTTTCATCAGTTTCAAGCCTAAGTTCTTCAAATTCTTCTGAAACTCACATTCGATCAAAAACCCAACCAAATCACCTCCGAATCACCTGAAATTTTGCACGCATATCCAAAATCGCCTAGCGAAGCTACTGAAACTCTCGGAATTCCATTCCGAGCCCCGGATCAAAATCTCACCTACCAACCGGAATTCGCCAAAAATACTAACTTCGCCAATTCAAGCCTAATTCTACACCGGAACTCCAAAATCACTTCCGATCACACTCCTAAGTCACAAATCATCCCCCGAAGCTAATTGAATCACCGGAAATCACATCCGAGCCCTCTAACTCGTTAGTCAACATCTGGTTGACTTTTTCAATATATGCCTTCCTTAAAGAGACCAAGTGTCTCATTTTCTACCAAAGCCAAACCAATTCGACTCTAACTCACCAAATGCCGATAATGGAACATGAAGAAGCAATAAACGGGAAAAACGGGACGGTAACACATGGGCCGACGGGCCGGGTCGTCACAAAAGCAAAGTTGGATTCGACAATGCAAAGTCCCCAAGGAACTTCAACTTCTATCACTAATACTTGCAAAGTCCTCGTACCTTTTGTGGAACGAATTCAATAAAGTTGGGGTATTGTAAATACTTTTGAAATTTAGACAAGCTATCTAATTTAGATTCTTCAATTTACTATACTTTATTTTCTAACTGTTGTATTATTTTAATATTTCTTTCTCTTATTTCTTTTTTTTTTTCAATTAAAAAAGCAGGTACATGCCAACTATTTTAAAAATAGTGGATCAAGAAGAAGAATACGTGACTTAACTAAAATGATTTAGGAGATTCTGGGTCATTTTTAGAAGTTTGCTGATGGTACAGGTAAATTTGGTCGGATAATATAACGGCAGGGATAAATTTGACCAAATAATATAACAGAGGTTAGATATAAACAATATTTAAAACTAGAGGGATAAGTTTGTACCTTTTTCCATCCTTTTAACCCGCATCATGCATGGCTCTTCGTTGATCCCACTTAAATACCCATAAAGACAAACCATTAACCACTACGTCGCGACCCATTAATATGATGATTCCATTTCAAACCCAAAAAAACACAAAAAAAACAGCGTCTCTCACAACTTCATCCTTTCTCGTTCTTAATCACATTTCATCTTCATTTTTCTATTTGAAATTCAACAAAAGAAAAGAAAACACATCACTGGCCTCCAACACTCTATTACCATAAAAATTCGCCATTTAAACACTAGCGTTCACCTCGTGCGTCTTTGATGGGCTAGAAGTACTCCAATTGATCAAAATAGCCCAATTGTTGAGCCCAAACAAAAGAGATTTAACTCATCCAACTACATTCCACTCTTCAGTATCCACCATTTCTTCTTGTTCTTCTTCACCTTCTTCATCTTCTTGGTCTTATAGCCATGGCCTCATTGAACATCTCATATCTCACAAAACCCAATTCTTCTCTTCCCATTTTCTCCAATTTTTCTTCCCAAAATACCCCTTCTTTTTCCTCATATTCTCTTCCCAAACCCTCTTTCCTTTTCCCTTCGATTGCCCTCCGACCCAAAATCAGAACCAGAACTCGCCACGTAAGCATCGTCGTTTCAGCTGTAAAAAAGCTATCAGAAACAGACCCTTTAACCGTGCCTCTAGAACCTGTCGAAATTTCTGGAAGCTTCCCGAAGGAATCTGGTGTATATGCGGTGTATGATAATAATGGCGTTCTCCAATTTGTTGGCATATCGCGAAACATTGCCGCCAGTGTTCTTTCTCATAAGAATACTATACCCCAACTCTGCTCTTCCGTAAAGGTAACAACTTTGCTTATTCACATGTACAAGATTTCAGTTACTCCTTCCGTCCCAATTATGTGACACTTCTTTTTTAGTTTGTCCCTAAAAGAATGTTATCTTTCCTAATTTAGAATTACTTTAACTCTAAACTTTCCAAATTACATGATTTAGAGCCAAACACAAATATACATGGCTTTTTTAGACCCAATTTTCTAAAGTGTATCTCTCTTAAATGTGCCCACTCAAATTTTGTCCCCACTCTTAACAGGGAGTGATAAGCAATGCAAAATTTTATATATTTATGAAATTTTTTGTCATGATGCAAAGCTTAACGGATTCCATACTCAGGAGAAGGGTCGGGATAACTTGTAGTAAGTTGATGGGACAAGTTAAAGGTTTGTAACTTTATTAATAACTGGGGCGTGCTCACCTAGGCACGGGTTAGATGGTGTTGGATGGACATGAATGGAGCGGAAAGGATACGGAGGATTCATATGGTGGACCCAACTAATTGGGATTGAGGCGTAGTTAATTGATTGATGCTGTAAGAATTAGTTTATGATGGAGAGAACATATTTCTCATTTTTGGGTTTGTTGACAAAAGGGTATATAGAAGTGAAACTTTTGATCATGGTGCTTCTTGGTGGTGCTATTGAGTAAAACCACTTGCTGAATCTTTGTTGGGATACAGAGACTTAGAATCGATTTGAATTAGCATGTCCAAGTTAGAGTAAAGTAATATGCTGTGCAATTATGGTGAAATGCACATTGTGGTGACAGTATACGGAACACCTTGGGTTTTACTTGTCATAAAAGGTTGCTTCTTGTTGCATGTTCTTTCTCGAGTTAGTCGTATACATTTGACTAGAGATATGAAGCCAAGTTTACTTTTCTTATTCTTAAACATTGGTTTCAGTAAACAACTGCTTCATGTGATTCTTCCACTAGAATGGATTTGAATACGTGTGGCCAAGTTCAAGTTAAAGTAATGCATTAATAGTTAAATGCACATATCTTGGTTTTCTTGTCATAAAAAGGATGCTTCTTCTTGGGTGTTCTTTTTTGAGTTAGTCAAATACACTTTGTGACCCGAGAAATGAAGCCAATTTTGCTTTTCTTCTTCTTCTTCTTCTTAAAAATTGGTTTCAGCAGGCTATTCTGTTGTGTGATCTTCCATTGTGCACTGTCCCTGTTTCACCTTATGTTACTCGATTAAGTGAAAGTCTATGTTGTGTAGACTCCTCAAAATGCTTCCACACCTGTGTTAGATCCTCCAAAAATGCACTACTATTCGAGGATCGACGGCATTTTCGGAGAGTCCGAGCAACATAGGTGAAAGTTCTGTCTCAGTTTGAGAGCGGGTAGTTCCCATAGTTCGGTTGCTAGCAAAAACTATTAACTTCTATGTTGGATCTTCCAAATCATGAGAGCACACTTGGAGCATAAGTAGAGTTGCTCCTCTTGTGACCGGTTGGTCACGTGGTTGAGACGTTGAGTATGTACGTGCTTGGTACAGCCTCTTTGCAGAAATGTAAGGAAAAAGGCTGCATATTGTATATGTCCACTCTCCCTTTACTCCTTTGCCGGAGAATACTTCATGCGTGAAGTATGACCTGCAATTCCTTCAAATCATTATGGAACAACTTGTTAAAGGAGCTAATAACATGGTTGCATAGCCTGCAGTAGCCTCATTTGTATTATTAAGGGTCCTCCTTTTGGTTCTTCTGCCTGTTCTAGTGAGTCTCTTTGGTCTCTAATCTCTATTCACAATTGAGAGAAGATAACGGGAACTAGTTACTGCAAATCTGCAATTAGTTCCCGGGGTGACGATTTCCTGATATTTTCCCTCCTTTGTCCCAAGCTAACTGTTCAGTTTCTGATTATGACTTGACAACTAACTTGGAAACCAGACTTTCCCTCTAATCCAGCTCTCAAAAGGGAAAAAAAGAAGAAAAGAACTGTCTTGAACATAGGACAGCAATGGTGCCTCTTTAAATGGAAGAAACTCAAAGAGAAACTCCTTATAGAGTCAGAAAACATACTTATTCGACTATGAATCTTTATTGCACAATCCAGCCACTGGAACTGTGTACTCTTTGGTCGGAAAGATCCATGTTATCTGCTTTTCCTGACTAACTAATGATAGAAGAGCGAGAATAGCATCACTGTCCTCATTGTTACTGATCATCATTCTGCCTCTGCCTGCTGCTGCCACTGCTGGGCTGGTCCGCTTGATAAGGTTTAAAAATCAATTCATTTATGCCCAAAGAGGCCATAGAAAGCTTGTTTCCGGTGCTTAATGTGGCTAGAGAGTAGAGAAGGTTCTGCTAGTACAACACAAAACAGGTGGTCCACATTTCTGATTGAAGGCATTCATGATTTCATTTTATTCTTGGTCACTTACTTCACTACATTATGCTTCGGAAGGGGACAGATTGGCATTTGGTTTGATCGCTGCTCGGCATCTAATCAGCACTCTTTATCATAATATCATTTGTTATAAGACACAGTACAACTGCAAAGGGGAAACATAACGAGAATATTGGATTGGTACTCTATATGTGGACAGGGCACATAAGGCACACCATGCTGAATAAACATCCTCTTTAGTTGGTACTCTATATGTGGAATTTTCATTACAGTGAACATAAGGCACACAGCTGAAATAAACATCCTCTTTAGTCTAGAGCATAAGAAGATCTTGACAGGAATATATTACCAATGTGTTCTCCAACACGGCTAATTAGTTATTGTAACAGCCTTTTACTTTTTGTTTGGATAAATTATACTATCAACATTTTACTGTTATTTGACATATGAATATTTTCTTATAACTTTGTCAAACATCACATGCACAGTTATTCTTGCTTAGAATCTCAACTGCTGTGACCAATTCCTGTCTGCTCCCTGAATATTATAACGGAATCCTCTAAGCAGTGTAAGCATAGTAAATTGCCAATCTTATTAACACTGAAAGACAAATCTGTACCGGTTATTATTTCTGTTGAAATGATTCACATCTGTTTTTCTCTCCTTTTATGGTTTCACTTATTTTTAGATTATATTTTTCCTTTGAATACTTAATAACTGAAATTACTGTGTTGTAGGTTGGTGTGGTAGATGAGCCAGATAGAACAGCTTTAACCGAATCATGGAAATCATGGATGGAAGAGCATATTGCAGCCACCGGAAAGGTACCACCGGGTAACGAACCAGGAAACTCAACATGGGTACGTCAGCCACCAAAGAAGAAGACTGATCTGAGGTTAACACCTGGTCGTCATGTGCAATTGACAGTGCCCTTGGAGGACCTCATTGACCGGCTTGTGAAGGAAAACAAGGTGATTGCTTTCATAAAAGGGTCAAGAAGTGCACCACAATGTGGATTTTCACAGAGGGTGGTTGCCATGCTTGAAAGTGAAGGTGTCGATTATGAAAGTGTTGATGTCCTTGATGAAGAGTACAACTACGGATTGAGAGAGACGTTGAAGAACTATAGTAACTGGCCTACATTTCCACAAATTTTTGTGAAGGGTGAGTTGGTTGGTGGGTGTGATATCTTGACCTCGATGTACGAGAAGGGTGAACTTACCAACTTGTTCAAAAGCTAAATGTTCAATTAGCAGTAAAGAATGTAGCTTTATTGTAAGAGTTGACATGAGATATATATGTCATTGCACTAAATTCACTCATCAGTGTATCTGGTGGTCTGGAAATAGTGGAGTAGTTGGAAAAGGAATTCATTGTTTCTGTGTATAAGAGAACTTTGTTATAACTAGCAACTTGGAAATTTTGGGGTTTTTTTGTCATAAAGAACTCCTATATGGATCTTCATGTTCTCTGTTGATGTACTTGAAAATGTATTGGATAACGAAAACAGACAATGGCAGGACTTACACAAGATGGAGAGTGCCCTCTCTAGATTCTTTTTGAATAATTTTCGTGATGGCATTTGTCAAGAAAGCTGCAGATGGAATTATCTTACTGTAAAATGTTTCTTCCTTATATTTTCCAATAAGTGGCGCCTATATTGTTAACAGGGGCATCCCATCTTCTGTCCAGCATAGTGGATTTGAATCTCGCGGTGTAAGCAATATAGTAAGTAGAATATATAAGAGATTCCAAGCAGATATTGTCCATCTTTTATTAAGTAGAAAGTTGTCATTTTCCCTTTCAAGTGCATCTAGTGTGTTGATTTTTTTTTTTTTTTTACTGACTTCCTTTTCACAAAGTTGAGTAAGCTTTGACCATTGTGCAGATTTCACTTTCCCCTTAGTGGCGGAGCTAAGCTCCCTTCATCCGGCATTATACTATGTAAATAGGGGCATACACTGGTTTTTTGTCTGCTTGATATAAGAGAAGCTTTAAAATGTAGTGGTAAAGGGGTTGAAAAATTACCACTGCCTTTATTAAGTGGCGGAGCTAAATTCAATAAAAATTATATTGTGTAAATAGGATTTAATTGAAGAATGACTGGTGAGTTGGAAGCCGATTGTGGGAATATATTCAGCTAGTTTTACTTCTTTACTCTCCTAATAATACATGGCAAATGCAAGTGGCTAGAAAAATGACAAGCAGATGAGGACAAAAGGTCATGGATTTGAAGCGCGTTCTTGTCCTTTGGCTCTACATAATAAATTGAAATGAAAACCACCGATTTAAATCCCCACCACTCACCAAACATAGGCGGTTTGGCCTCCGGAATTATGTTTTCTCTGTAAATAGGGTATAAATTTAATCGGTTTGGTCTATCTGGATCTTTGAAATCGATCGAGAAAAAATATTACGTAATTATTATGATAACTTGAAAAAGAAGCATAAAATTCAACTGGATTATGCATTTTATATAAGAAAAAAGACGCGTTATCAATTTAATTTGGATACTCAAGCCAAAAACTTATACTAATAAGCACTCTAAACATTAAAATCGAAGCAAGTTTATGGACATTTTTCAATTTACTATTTTTCAATGAAAATTAACTCATTCAATATTATATACAATTATCCTACTTTAGAGCAATCTGACAATAAAATAAACTTTCATCCTTGATTAGAACAATAACTTATTCAAGGATTTCTATTTTTTTTGTTTCTGCAAATAGATTTATCGGAATTGTGTTTCTGGGAAAAAAAAATATCGTCTATTGATAAATCATGGAGGATAAATCATGGAGGAGTTGAGAAAACGCAACAGTATTAGATTCTTGAAAGAAAAATATTTTTATATTTTATGTTTAATGTTTAAAGAAAAAAAAAGGAGAAACGAAATTTTAAAATAAACTAATAAAGAAAGAAAAAGTCAATAGCAACTACTAATAAACAAAAAAGAGCAATTAAGGAAAGAGAAAAAATAAATAAAGGAGTAAACCTCCTTCTATATTTATAGAAGTCTAAAATGCACCAAACAAAACTCCTGCGTGAAGTGTGCTAGATGGGATCTCACGCCACTAAGGTGGAATGATAGCGCACTGCTAGTGGCACCTTCATTAAATGAGGGTGCCACTGAAAATATTTGTACCATTTCTTTTCTATATATATACATGTATGTATATATACTATTATATAGTCTCGATCAAAGTTTGCGGGTGGCGTATCACCCTATTCCTTACACATAGATTCATCCTGAGAACAATATGACATTTACCGCCCATCACACGCGCATAATCTAAACTTCAAGCTTCACATTTTAGTCTCCAGCCTTTATCTAAGCCGAATATTTCTCACCAAAATTGTTGTTAATTAAATGTTTGACACTCTTAGAATATGAAATACAATATTTCTTAATAATTCAAGCCTCCCGCAATGTTCCATTTAGTTTTTCGGATGCTTCTCAGATGTTCAACATGAATGGGGTGCACAACATCCCTGCAGAGGTGGTTCACTAATAGATCGAAGGATAAGTCATTCGATAATAGACCGAGAGATAAGTCATTCGACTCTCGCAATGTTTCTTTTTATTTTTTCAGATGCTTTTCTGAAGTTCAATGGGTCTACAGAGACGATTCAAAAAATATTAAAATGTTATATTTCGGATTTTAACCTGTGATCTAAAATAATTTTTGAAACCCCTTGCTTGTATACTAAAATCTTCTCTTATGTCAAGGGGATTCAACAGTTTATATATAACTAAAATAATTTATTTTTATCTTGTCTATATACCGTATAATTTTTCCACTTCCTTTTAACTCTAAAATAATGTCTGCATAACTAACACGCGTGTTTTAGTTATCTTCAGCTTCTAACTCTTTCCTGTGTATAGTGTCCATGAACCTAATTGATCCATGTGTTCCTTTGTCAATCATCAAAACCTAAACCGCTCATGTCAACAGAGATCCGATTGAACCCCTTGGCTCTTAAATAAGTGCTGCCTGCATAATTGACACTCGTGTAGTCAATCCGATAGCAACGTTACGGGTGCCAAAACATTGCACGAAGACAGCCCATAATATAATTCTCATGCTTTATTTCCTTCTCAACTGATATTTTCCCCTAGTCTAGAAGAATCAAGAAAATTCTTCACCACCGAGCAACATACATACAAATCCTCGGTATAACATCAACTAAAATAAAAAAATAAGAACTTAGAAATCCGTGCCACCGACTTCCTTATAGGACATGTTTAAAAGACCACTTTGGCTTTGCCTCTTAATTTCGTCACCTAAAAATAGAACTTTTTTGATCTCATCTTATGAAGCCAAGTAGGATATTCTTCTTATTGCCTAGCGTCAGGGGTGGAGCTACCTTAAAATCAAGGGGTTCAAATAATACCGCTTGCTAAAAAAATTCACTTATTATGTAATGCATACTACAAGCTGAAAATAAGCATAACCGTCGAATTTTCTTGAACTGAAACAGAAGCTTGATTTAGCTTATTTCTATAAAAGTTAGATTCTTCTTAATGAAAATTTTGACTTCGCCACACTGCTAGTGTACAGTGGGGGATCCAAGATTTTGAATTCGTGGGTGCTTAATTTTTTTTGACGTGAAGTTATTACTATACACATCGTATAAGTGTACAACTATTTAAATACAGAGATAAGAAAATTAATGAGAAAATCATAATATTAATATTACGGACGCCGTAAAATTGTGAAGCGAGAAAAAAGATTAGTGAATTTTGCTGCTTTGGAGGAACTCTATTTTTTTAAAGAAAATTTTCTTTTTCTTTCTTCGCTATAGTGAATTGGATAAAGTAAAAAAAAGGAAAAGTTAAAAAAGAAATAGGAAAGAAGGTAAAACAAATTCAGAAGCAAAAGAATAAAAGTAGTAGTGTTGGCTCAAAAAAGAGTGAGATAGTGCTTGATAAAATGGTTGAGAAAAAGACACTTACTAAAGAGATTCGATCTCCCAACCTTTGACATATGTAGCACTCCAGCACCCACCGTAAAACCAAAGCACTCCTATTTGTTAGCTGGGTGCTTACTGTTTTTATATACATATGTTTTCTTAAATTTTCAATATAACTATACATACTCCGCATCGAGGTTAATGGGTGCTCGCGCACCCAATTTTTAAATATAAATCCGCTCCTGCTAGTATACCTCTTTCGACCCCTTACTTGATACTTCCTTTTCATCTAGAGATTTCCAGGGAATTCTTTCTTTACAACCGAGCAACACACCAGGCCAACAACAAAAAGAAAAAAATATAGGGATTCATTTCAATCCTCACTAAAATACAAACCCCTTTTCATCAATTTTTGTATATTTATTGTAACCAAATTCCCTCTTTATTACACCCTACACTATCTCTCTCTCTTTCATCACTGTCACCACTTTCTTTCTATTCTTCTATTCTCTGCTTCTTCTGTTTCTTTTTTTTACATTTCTTCTTAGAACTCAGGAAAAAAAACAAATATGGCGCCACCTGGCTCATTTGGAAACAGCATCACTGTTGATTCATTTGAGGCTTTTCTTCAAGGCTGGTTATTACGCCAAGAACAATTCTTGAATGAACTTATAATAGCACAAAACACATATGATGAATCACAAGAGGGTATTATTAAAAACCTTATTTCTGGTGTCCTAGTTCATTATCAAGAATACTTTGAAGAAAAATCAAGAATGTCTCATAGAAATGTATTCCACGTCTTTTCTCCTGCATGGTTTACTCCATTAGAAAAAAGTTACTTATGGATTGCAGGGTTCAAACCGGGTTTAGCTTTTTCCTTGGTAATGAATTCTGTAGATGATTTGAGTGAAAATCAAGTTGAGAGAATTAATAGGCTGAAATTTGAAACAAGGGTTCAAGAGAAGAATCTTATGGATGAGTTGGCCAAAATACAAGAAAGTGTGGCAGCCCCTCCGTTTATAGGACTAGCACAACAGTTCGGCGCAGAACTCCTCAAAGGTATTGAATTGTATGACTATCTAATATAAAAGTAACTTTTTTTTATATAAAGCATATTTTGGCGTAACTGGTAAAGTTATGACCAGGAGGTTAGGGGCTGACAATAGCTTCCCGCAAAAATACAGGATAAGGCTGCGTACAATAGATCCTTGTGGTCTGCCTCTTTCCGAACCCCGCACATTGCATAAGCTTATTTTACCGGTCGGCCTTTTTTTGTTACTTTGGTCCTTCCTAAATATTGTTATACCCAAACTAAATTGGTTGAAAATAAATTTTGTTTTAAGAAACCATTAACTATTTTTTCTCAAAAGTATTTTTTCTTTAATAAATGATTTATACTATCTTTTATAAAAAACAATTTAAAAATTATTACTCATTTCTCAAAAGCCTGATTTCCTTTTTCCGTACCAAATACAAAATATTATTTTGCTTGTTGGATGACCCTAAAGTTTGAACCTAGAACATTTTGTCCACTCTAATTTCATGTTGTAATGCGCGATCATTTTATTTAAAAGTTTAAGCGATTAAAAAGAGTCATCTTAATTATTTAATTAAATTATGTCATAACAGGGGAAGGTGGAGAAATAAGAGAAGTGGATGAAAATATAGAGACACTGAGATCAGCTCTAGAAAATGTGATAAAAGATGCAGATAGATTAAGGACAAGAACAACAGAGAGGGTGGTGGGGATATTAAATCCTTTGCAGAGTTTGAGGTTTTTGACAGCAACAGCACAACTTCAGTTGAGAATAAGGATGTTGGGAACGCAGAGAGACAGATGGTCAGTAGATTTGTAATTCACTTTTTTTTTGGTTAATTCGTGAAGACTGAATCATGAATTAGTTAGAGGTTTTGTGTTAGTTTAGAGACTTGTTTGATAATATTTGTAAGATAAAGATTTTATTTGTTATATCAATATTAGGCTTATGTTGTAATAGTAGGCTTTGTCTCACTGACACTTCAAATTGTTGTTAGGTTTGTGTCGAATTCTCGAAAATAATGTATCTTTGAAGAATTCGACAAGAATGCAATAACATTTTTAAAATGTTCAAGCAATATAGGTAGAAATTACTCGGGTGAATGGTAAATATAAGAGGTTACTTTCTTTCTTTTTATCTTTGGGATGTGTTTTTATTGACTCTATTTGTCTTTTTTCATAAGAGCATTTGAAGGTATTGGGATTGGCTTAAAAGCTGGTCAAACTAACTTAAAAATATTTTTGGGCTTATTTGAGTGTTTGGATAAATCATAAAAGTGCTTTTAAGCTAAATACTTTTAAGCTAAAATACCCAAAACAAGCCAAAAACAATAAGTTAGGCCACCCTAGGGATGGCAAATGGGTGGGTTGGGCTGAATTTATGCGCGTCAAGATGGGTTAGGTCAATAAATGAGTCATTGCCCAACCCAGCCCAAAGTGTACTTGGCTAAGATGGGCTGGGTCAAAATGGGCTAAACAATATGTCATAACCCAACCCGCCCAACTTGACCCATATTTTAGAACCATGCTCATCTTGCATAAAAAAGATGGGTTCAGTTTATCCTGAACTCGTTGCCTCCTGAGTATGGACCTTTTCAAATTAACTATAACACTATTAAGGATAAGTGGAATGTTAGTGAATTGTCCAGCATGCTTACTAAGGAGGAGTCAAGACTTAAGAAATAAGGGAGTCATTCAATTAACCTCATGAGTCAAGGAGCTGGTAAAGGACTTAAAGTGAAGCCCAACAAGTTCAAGAAGAAGAAAGCACCTGCTAAAGCTCCACAGGATGCTAAGAAGGAACATAAGGTAGATACGCGTCGTTTCTGTAACAAGGAAGGACACTATCAGAAAGATTACCTGAAACGTAAAGCTGGGTTCGAAAATAAAGGTATAATTAGTGCTTTTGTATGTTTCGAATCAAATTTAATAGAAGTTCTTAATAATACTTGATGGCTTGATTCTGGTGCAACTGCTCATGTATCTACTACGTTGCAGTGATTCCTTACGATCCAAACTACAAATCCAAATAAGGGTTTCTTGTTTATGGAAAATCGTATGAAGGCTACAATTGAAGGCATAGGGACTTATCCTTTGATCATGGAGACTGGACGTCACCTTGATCTATTACAGACTCTTTATGTACCTTCAGTTTTTAGGAATTTGATTTTTCTTTCAAGACTTGATGTTTCTGGATTTGATTTAAAGTTTGGAAATGGATGTTTCAATTTATATAAGAATGCTATTTTTATGGTTCTGGTTTTCTTAGTGATGGTTTATATAAGTTGAAACTCGATATTGATTTTTCTAATTCCCTTCTTATTGTTCAACATAATGTTAGAACTAAACGTAGTTCACTAGATGAAAGTTCTTCTTATTTGTGGCATAGGCGTTTGGGTCATATATCCAAATAAAAGGTTAGAAAGATTTGTAAAGAATGAGATTCTTCCGAATCTAAATTTTATTGATCTTACTATATGTTTGGATTGCATTAAGGGAAAGCAGACCAAGCATAGTAATAAAGGTGCCACAAGAAGCACCCAGCTTCTTGAAATAATACACACCGATATTTGTGGACCCTTTGATGTTTCATCTTTTGGTGGAGAGAAATATTTTATCACTTTTATCGATGATTTTTCACGTTATGGATACATCTATTTGCTGAAAGAAAAATCTCAAGCAACATATATCCTCAAGGTGTTTGTTAATGAGGTTGAAAGGCAATTAGATAAAAAGGTGAAAATCATTAGGTCAGTAAAGGTGGTGCATATTATGGAAAATATAAATGAATCAGGACAATGTCCAGGTCCATTTGCAAAGTTCCTCGAGGAACATGGCATATGTGCACAGTATACTATGCCAGGAACACCTCAACAAAATGGTGTTGCAGAAAGTCGTAATCGAACACTTATGGATATGGTTAGGAGCATGATGAGTAATTCCTCATTACCCAAATCATTGTGGATGTATGCTCTTAAAACCGTTGTATATTTATTAAACAAGGTTCCTAGTAAGGCAGTTCCAAAGACTCCTTTTGAACTGTGGACAGGAAGGAAACCTAGTTTAAGGCACCTGCATGTTTGGGTTTGCCCAACGGAAGCCAGAGTTTATAATCCACAAGAAAAGAAATTAGATTCACGAACAGTAAGTGGTTACTTTATTGGTTACCCAGAGAAATCTAAAGGGTATGTGTTTTACTGTCCAAACCATAGTTCGAAAATTATTGAAACGGTAATGCAAGATTGAGAAGGGTGAAGTTAGTGGGAGTATTGAAAAGCAAAGTGTGAAAATAAAAGAGGTGAGGGTCAATATTCTATTACCCAGAAATGTTCCTACTTCCACACAAATACCAAATATTGTTCCAGTTGTTGAAGAATACTTTGACAACACCGAGCAACATTTGGATGAAACACTTCGTGAAGAAACTAACTCACAAATATCTGACACAAATGAGCCACAAGAAATGCCATTAAGAAAATCTCAAAGAGTTAGAAAATTGGCTATTTCGGATGATTACGTGGTTTATTTACAATAGTCAGATTTTGATATTGGTCTTAATAAGGATCCGGTTTCATGTTCACAAGACATAGAAAGTGATGAGTTTGACAAATGGATTGATGCCATGAAGGAAGATTTAAAATCCATGGAATACAATAAAGTCTGGGATCTTGTTGAATTGCCAGAAAGTTCTAAAAGAATCGGGTGTAGATGGGTCATTAAGACCAAACGCGATTCAAATGGCAATATTGAACGATACAAAGCCACACTTTTTGCCAAGGGTTATACGCAGAAAGGAGGCATTGATTATAAAGAGACCTTTTCACCGGTCTCAAAGAAAGACTTGTTGAGAATTATTATAGCTTTGGTGGCTCATTATGATTTAGAGTTACACAAAATGGATGTGAAAACTGCCTTTCTTAATGGAGATCTCGAGGAGGAAGTTTATATGACCAACCAGAGGGTTTCGAAACTAAAGAAAAATGTCAAATGGTATGTAAACTGAAGAAGTCAATATATGGACTTAAACAAGCCTCACGACAATGGTATATAAAATTTAATGATACCATAACATCATTTGGATTTGTGGAAAATACAGTTGATCGGTGTATATACCAAAAGATCAATAGGAGCAAGTTTATATTTTTAGTCCTATATATTGATGATATCCTACTTGCTACTAATGATTTAGGCATATTGCGGGAGACTAAAGATTTTCTTTCTAAGAATTTTGAAATGAAAGATATGGGTGAGGCATCCTATGTGATAGGAATAAAAATATTCCGTGATAGATCACAAGGATTATTGGGATTGTCTCAGAAATGCTATATTGAAAGATGTTAGTTTGTATGGGTCCACCAAATCGTAGAGTACCTGGTCCTCTACAAGGTTCTACTAAGAGTACTTAATAAAACAGTATGTAAATGAGGCAGAGGATTTTTACGTGGAAAAATCCCACACAGGGGGATCAAAAAACCACAACCTACACCTATAGGCTTTTAACTTCACTAACTTGTAATCTACCTATTACAAGACACTTTACAATACTTCCTATCTGGGAGAGAAAGGCTGAGAAGGCAAGTGAATTTCTGGCTCTTGACCTGGTTTGTACTCCAGAATCTAGAGGAGTGATGATGTTGTCTATAGGGTGAGAGCTTTGGCGTCTCCAGTTAGATGCCTGAGGTTCATTCTGAGAGGAGGAAGGTACGTTTGGCTGATTTTCCTCTATCCTTCTTTCAGGTGCTAGTGGAGTTCCCTGAACTGCATCAACCACCCTTTCTTCAGCTTCTGTGGTTGTGATTGAGGTGCTTGGTTCTGTTGATGATGAGGCGGCATTCTCTTCATTTGGCTCTTTTACTTGACTCATCATATCTGCCTTTCCGTTTGTCATGTGAATAACTTCACCAGGAACGAGTAAGAGTTCTCCATCTTGATCTTCCTCAGCACTCTTCTCAGATGATGGATAAGATTCATCAAAGATAACACGGACACTCTCCTCAACACATTGAGTCCGCTTGTTATATATCTTGTAAGCCTTGCTTTGAGAAGAGTACCCAAGAAATATTCCTTCGTCACTCTTGGCATCGAATTTACCAAGCTGATCCTTTCCATGGTTGAGAACATAACATTTGCATCCAAATGTTCTTAGATGAGTCAGCTTGGGTTTTCTTCCATTCAACAATTCATAAGGGGTCTTATTCAGAAGTGATCTGATCATGCACCTGTTCACTAAATAGCAGGCAGTGTTGATAGCTTCAACCCAGAAATTCTTTGCAATTCCACTGTCAATCAGCATTGTTCTTGCCATTTCTTCCAGAGTTCTGTTCTTCCTTTCTACTACTCCATTTTGCTGGGGAGTTCTGGGAGCTGAGAAGTTGTGAGTGATGCCATTTTCATTACAGAATTCATCAAATTTGACATTGTCAAATTCTGTCCCATGATCTGATCTAATGCATACGACTCTAGACTCCATCTTCACCTAGATTTTCTTCACAAAGGCCACAAATACTTCAATAGTTTCATCTTTTGTTCTGAGAAACAGAGTCCATGTGAATCTGGAATAGTCATCCACGATTACAAAAATGTATCTCTTTCCTCCTCTGCTTTGCACCCTCATAGGTCCACACAAATCCATATGCAGGAGCTCAAGCGGCTTTGAGGTGCTTACATCTCTTTTAGACTTAAAGGAGGACTTCATATGTTTTCCTCTAGCACAGGCATCACAGACTTTTTGAATCTTGAGTTGTGACATAGGCAGACCATGGACCAGGTCCTTCTGAATTAGTTTGTTTAGAAGGGAAAAGCTTGCATGGCCCGGTCTTCTGTGCCATAGTTCAGCATCATCGTCAACCGCTTTCAGACAACTCAAATCACCACTCTGTAAAGATTCGTAATCAGCAACATAGATGTTCTTGTATCTTTTGGCCACCGGTACTATTTCACCGGTCACAAGGTCGGTGACTGTACATATTTTGGACAAGAATTCCACCTTGTTTCCTTTATCACAGATTTGAGAAACACTCAGGAGACTGTACTTAAGCCCATTGACATAGTATACATTTTCAATAGAATGAGTGAGTGACTTCCCAACTTTTCCAACTCCAAGAATATACCCCTTTTTTCCATTGCCAAAGGATACACTCCCTCCTTGCAGGGCTTTTAGTGAAAGAAAGTTTGTGGTGTTCCCAGTCATGTGTTTCGAACATCCACTATCCATGAACCATTGTTGACCGCTTCCTTTCACTGTTCCCTGCACAAGAGATCAGGAGTTAGTTTTAGGAACCTAAATAATTTGGGTCCCTTGTAGTAAGCAAGAGGATGAATAATAGCTCTCTTAGTCCATGTAGGTAATGTGCATTTTTTGTAAGCGGAACCTGGTCCCTCTTTTGCGGTCACAGTTTCAGCAGCCACTTTGTCTTTCTAAACTGATTGATTCTTGGCCTGGATGCCTTCCTTGAAGCGCCTAGTGTTCCCACATTGGGTACGAGGCCAGTTATCAGAGACAGTGACGCACTTACTGTGAGGGTTGTGAGGAGTTTTCTCCCTTTGGAACCCTGCTCCCTGCCTTTTTCCACTATCATTATTAAGTAAGGCAATGGTAGCTTCTGAGGTCCAGGTCCACTTTAGAGACCTTTCAAGATCATTCATTACTCTTTCTACATTGGTTTGGAGGAGCTCGTTTTTCTCAATTTCAGCACACATCCTAAATCTCATAGCTTTCACCTCATCTTCAAGCCTAAGGTATTCCTCACTCGCTATCTCCTTTCCTCTTTTAGAACTTTCAGGTTTTGACTTAGTCTATGGTTTTACTATTGTTTCCCTTTGGTTTGCAATTTCTGCCAACAGATCACTCTTTTCTTTTCTAAGGATTTCAATGGTTTTCTTATGGTCAGTAACTGCAGCCACTAAGTCTTCTCTAGTATGTTCAGATTCTTCTAGTTCTAAGATCAAGGAATCCCTATCCTCCGCAAGCTACAAAAGGCAGTGATTAAAACATCAGCTAAACACATGAGTTTTTTGGAGAATAGGATTTTAGATTTCTCTGAACATCCCTAAAGTTTACCTCTTTGTTGCCATTGTCTTCATCATCATCTGATTAAGCCATCAAAGCAAAAGTTGAGTTATATCCAATCTCCTCGCCTTCAACTGCCATCATGGAACTATCACCAGTATCAGGTTTATCTTCAGACTGTTTTGCTTGTGTAGTTCACTCATGAGCTGTTTGCAAAGTCTCCCATATTTCCTTTGCAGTGTCACAGGTAGAGATTCTGTCGTACTCTTTAGGTCCCATTCCACATACCAGAATTTTCTTGGCACGAAAATTCTTCTCCACAGCTTTCTTGTCTGCTTCAGTGTATTTTGCTGGTTTTTTCCGTTGAAAATGGAAATTCATCTAGTACCTTCATTGGAGCATAAGGACCATCGCAAATGATATCCCATAGCTCACAATCCTCAGCCATGATGAAATCGTGCATTCTAGCTTTCCACCACCAATAGCATTTTCCATCAAACTTGGGGGGTTGGTATATGGATTGACCTTCTTCAAAATTTATTGGAGCCGCCATGAGGATCCTTCTTAGGTGTTAGCCTGATAGGAGGAACCTGCTCTGGTACCAATTGTTAGTTTGTATGGTCCACCAAATCGTAGAGTACCTGGTCCTATACAAGGTTCTACTGAGAGTACATAATAAAACAGTGTGTAAATGAGGCAGGGGATTTTTACGTGGAAAAATCCCACACAAGGGGATCAAAAAACCACGACCTACACCTGTAGGCTTTTAACTTCACTAACTTGTAATCTACCTATTACAAGCCACTTTACAATACTTCCTATTGCAAAGGATTTACTCAACTAACTTGTGGTACCTTTACCACAAGCCACTTCGTGACTATCCTAGTTACAAAGGCTTTTTCTTACTTGTGATGCTATCACCACAAGCTACACTGTAACTCTACGATTACAAGACTTTTCCTTATGACTAAATCTAGTTACAACATAAACTCAAGGAGTTCACGGATTTACAAGAGGATTCCTAATCAAAATGCTTCTAGGTAAGCAGTTTAGGAGATACAGTAAGTACAATAACAAGGTTACAACTCAACTAGGACAACAACAATCTATCTTTTAGGAACTGGTCCGTAGTAGTGTTCAACCTTGTTCTTCAAGCTTGTGAGGATTGATTTTTCTGTTTTTTTGCAAGAGACTTGAATGAGAAACAGAAGCCTTCCAGTCATGTTTTGTATAAAGCTCATTGTGGATACATCTTGATCACATCACCTGATTGGTTAGAGAATGAGTGGGCGGACAGTGCAGTGCAGTGCGGCAGAAACAGTGCCGTCAGTCACTTCATTTCCAGCTGTGTCCAATTGACTTTGTATTACTATGAGGAAACCACAAGAGTATCAGGTCCTTGTGTTGATTCCTAGCTCCTGAAGCTGTAGCAGTTCACCTTTAGCTGGAATCCGTTAAAGTTTGCAGCAATCCAAGTAGGCCAGGTTCCCTATTTGATTCTTAACAGTAAGTTTGTTAGATCATCAAAACATAAGGCAAGAGTATTTATGATCTATCAAAAGAGTTTTAGAGAGATTTAACATGAATAACTGTTCAGCAGGAATTGTTCCAATTCAAAAAGGGGACAAATTTAGTCTCATGTAATGCCCTAAGAATGATGTAGAACGAAAAGAAATGGAATCAATTCCTTACTCTTCAATTGTTGATAGTCTGATGTATTCTCGGACCTGCACTAGATCGGATATTAGTTTTGCGGTCAGAATGCTAGGAAGAAATTAGAGTAGCCCAGGAATTGATCATTGGAATGCTGCAAAGAAAGTTTTGAGGTACCTGAAAGGAAAGAAGGGTTACATGCTCACGTATAGGAGATCCAAGCATTTGGTAGTTATTGGATACTTGGATTCAGATTTCGCTAGATGTATTGATACTACAAAATCCACGTTTGGTTATTTGTTCAAATTAGCTGAAGGTGCAATATCGTGGAAGAGTGCCAAAGAGTCTGTCATTGCTACATCCACGATGAAAGCAGAATTTATGGCCTGTTTTGATGCCACAATTCATACATTATGGCTGCGAAACTTTGTTTCAGGACTTGGGATTGTCGATACCATTACCAAGCCGCTGAAAATTTATTGTGATAATTCTGCAGTAGTATTCTTGTTCAAGAACGATAAGTACTCCAAATGTGCCAAACATATGGAATTAAAGTACTTTACCGTTAAGGAGGAAGTTCAGAAACAAAGAGTGTCACTTGAGCATATTAGAACAGATCTCATGATTGCAGATCCGTTAACGAAAGGTTTACAACCAAAGATATTTAAAGAACATGTACATAGAATGGGTCTTGGCTTCATTTATGTGTTTAAGATAACATTAGTGATTTCCTGTTTCTCATAATGGTGTACACGTTATTGTTTTGAGATATAACAGGATACGTCTCAATGAGACATTATTGTGGACCATAATATTTTATATCTTATGGACCTAGTACGATAAGTTACTAATGTTGTAGTGTATGGAAGGGAGAATGTAGATAAATTATATATAACCGCCATAACTCACATTTAGTAGTTTATCGTATTATGGTATTTATGATGGACGTTATAGAAGATATTTGTTTATGCGCAACTAATGTTCCTATATTAAATATTAATATTATGTGATTATTGGGCCAAGTGGGAGAATATAAGTTGTTTTCTTACGTGTATGTGACCCAATAGGTTTAAGGCCCTTAATTAATATTTAATTAATTATCAAATCTTATCCGTCTGATCGATTACTTGATGGACGTACCGGATTAAGTGAGAACCTCTATAAATTGGTCCTCTCCCCACCCATTTGGTTTTTTTTCTTTCTTCCATCACTAAAGGCGGCGGTAACATAAAGTTAGGCAAGGGGCGAGAAATCAATTTACCAATTAACGCTTCCGCTTCACGATAATAGATTTCGCTTCATGTATGTTTTCTGTAATGATTTTTGTGTAAGATTATTATGTTTAAGATCCTGGCATGCAATTAAAGTTTACGTTTACATACGAGGACGAAAGGTCATGGATTTAAGTGCGTTCTTGTCTTTGTCTCTACACAAATGAAATGAAATGTGCTTCTCATTCTAAAATAGTACACTTAAACCTGATTCTCACTTTACAACAAAAACCACCGATAAAAATAGACAACCCACCAAACTTAGGCGGTTAGGCCTCTGGAAGTTTTCTCTATAAACAAACTTCACTGCTTGTCTCCCCCACCCCTCACTCTGTATAAAGCATCCAGGGGCGGCTCAAGCACATACGGGGCCTAAAGCTATAGTTTAATATGAAGCACAAATTTTTAAAAGAAAGTTATAAGAAATGTTTTTATTTGAAGTCTATTTTTCTAACTTTTTGAGATATAAAGTTGTTAATATTTTTTTATAATCGATTTTCTCTAATAGTTCATGTTTAATTGATATTATAACCAACTCATTTAATCTTTCTTGAGATATTATTGATCTTCAATAAAATTTTATAGTGCAATAGAAGTATAGAACTATCAAAAACATAAAAGTGTTGTTGAACACTTGAACTAATGAAATCTTTGAGAAAGAAGGTGAGTAAGAAATCTTGGAGAAAGAAAGTGAGTAAGAGTATCAAAGAGAAAGACAGAAAATATGTAGGATTTTCTGAAATATGAAGAGATTAGAAAAAAGAAAGATTGATTTGGACAAACTAAGGAAGAGAGCATAAATTTTTAATGAAGGAGTAAAAAGTGAAAAACTGAAACGTTGGGAAAACTATTCATCTACCAATTTTGAAGTAAGTCCAATTATTACCTTATTTATATATCCAAAAAGTTTTCTTTCCTTTTATATTAAAAACTTTATTTTTGTGTTAAAAGTACTAAATATTATTTTTTAAATACTTATGAACTTATTATTTTTAAAAAATGGGGCCCCCCAAATTTGGGGGCCTAAGGCACAAGCCTTAACCTTCATAACTATGGAGCCGGCCCTGAAAGCATCTCAGTCTTTACCCCAATAGCACAGGACATAACTTCAACTATGCTGCTCATTTCATGTTAAGACTACACATATTTAACTAACTAGCATATTCCTAGTGTTGTCTCGTATACCGACTCTTTTCTATGGGCACACTCAAAAATTGTATAACATGACATTTAAGCGTCGGTCGCACGCGTATAGTTTAATCATCAAGCTTGACACTTATTTTGTGCCTCATTATGTTGCACCGGGCACATGCCTTGCGCGAGTAGAGCAACTCTTAAGCCTCTAGCCTATGTCGTGTGTGCGTCTGTCCTATAACGCCCACAAGTGTCTTGTGTCATTGCCAAATATTGCTCTTGCAATATAATTCTATCTCGCATAATATACCGCACTCCACAACTGCATGTCTAGGACAGCATACCCTTGCTTGTATTGCTGAGCCCAAGTCATGCTCAACATATTGTATAGGAAAAATTTGGTTTATAATAAATGGTCGAATGATAGCATGACACGTGAAACCGACGACAGGTAAAAGGTGAATCAAGTAACAACCAGTACCTGGAACAACAGCTGCAGACTGCAGTTGACATCGGATAAACCCTAAAGGGAGCATGGCCAACGGGAGCAGATCGAATATTTGCCATCGGATAGCATTCAATGAATAATATTCTCTAACATTAAATGGGTAGTTCTTGTAGAGAATATTTGCGTTCATGGCATGTCGTTACATATTCATCAATGACTCCTTTATTATCATTCAAGTGGAGCTTGATCCAAGGATCTTGTTTCCCTAAGTATAGCTATAAATAGCAGGTTCAACAGCCATTGTAAGACACGAAATTCTTGATAAAACTTATGTTATATTTCATTTTCACGCTCAATTAAATAACTTTATTTGCTCTTTTACATTGCTCTCATTTCTGTCCTCGGAGACACTGCTCTCGGAGCCATGCTTGTCATCTTCTTCAATTTCAATTGCTAAGCTTTATTTTTAATTTTATTTCTTTAATATTCTTGGGATCAAATCAGTTTGCTTGCTATAAACTACGTAACAAATATAACTGTACCGTTTTACAGGTAAACACATATGATGGTGTATGTTATTTGCCGATGACATAGTTCTGATTGATGAGTCGCGAACCGGTGTTAACGAGAGGTTGGAGGTCTGGAGATAGGCTCTTGAGTCTAAGGGTTTCAGGTTGAGCAGGACGAAGACGGAATACCTGGAGTGTAAGTTCAGCGCTGAGCCGAGGGAAGTTGGCGTGGAAGTGAGGCTTAAATCACAGGTCATCCTAAGTAGTGGCAATTTCAAGTACCTTGGGTCGGTTATACAGAAAGGAGGGGAGATCGACGAAGATGTCATACACCATATTGGGGCATGGTGGATGAAGTGTAGGTTAGAATCTAGAGTCCTGTATGACAAGAGAGTACCACTGATACTCAAAGGTAAGTTTTACAAAGCGGTGGTTAGACCGACCATGATGTATGGGGCTGAGTGTTGGCCTGTTAAGAACTCACATATCCAGAAGATGAAAGTAGCAGAAATGAGGATGTTGATGTGGATGTGCAGGCACACTAGGATGGATAAGATTAGGAATGAAGATATTCGGGACAAGGTGGGCGTGGCTCCCACAATGACAAGATGCGGGAAGCGAGGCTCAGATGGTTCGGACACGTACAAAGGAGAAGCCCAAATGCTCCGGTAAGGAGGTGTGAGCGGCTGGTTTTTGAGGGCACGAAAAGAGGTAGAGGACGACTTAAGAAGTATAAGGGAGAGGTGATCAGGCAGGACATAGCAAGACTTCAGTTTTCCGAGGACATGGCCCTTGATAGGAAGCTGTGGAGATCGAGTATTAGGGTTGTAGGAGATAGTTGAGTCTTTCCTTACTTTGTACCTTTGTGAGGCTAGTCTGGTAGGATTTTTGTCGAAGTCAGTTGGTGTCAATGTTGTGTCTTACTACTCTTTCATTTTTCATAGTGTCGGGTCTATGTACTATCTATCGCTTTTGCTTTGCATCTATTTTTTCATTTTTCCTATGTTTTCTATTCGTAGTACTGATATTGTCTCTTTTTGTCTTCTTGAGCCGAGGATCTTTGGGAAATAGCCTCTCTACTCCCTCAGGGTAGAGGTATGGTCTGCGTACACACTACCCTACCCAGACTCCACTAGTGAGATTTTACTGGGTCGTCATCGTCGTTGTAATCAACATGATATTCCATATTTCAAGGGTCCTGCCCTTTTGTGAGCCCAATACTTCTTGCCAAAGTAGTTGTTAATTAAATGTTTCACACTCTTAGAACATGCAATACAACATTTCTTAACAATCAAAGTCTCCTACAATTTTCCTTTTTTTTCTCCAGATGTTCTCAGAGGTAAGGGTGATATCATCGGTTTGATTTGGTTTTGAACACTACTAGAAAAATGCAAATTTTACAGTGAAATTTCCCACAGATATATTATCAGTGGCAGTTTTCACTGAAATATAAAAATATTCAGTGGGAAATGGAAAAGTTTTCTTTTACCTTTTTCTTAAGAACGTTCCCGCAGACTATAGGTGGGAACTAGTTGGCGCAAAAAAGCGCATAATTTATTTTCCACCGAATCAATGGTAATGTCATCAAAAATAAAATTATTAAAATCTACCCAGTGAAACGATGGGAACCTAAGATAAAAAATTATTTTAATATTCCCACTGATGTAGTGGGAAGCTCAAAATTTTGAATTCTTACATTTTGTCCAAAAACCCGCGAGTTTAAAAATTATTTCACCAAAAACATTGAATGTATAGAAGACACTTCCCACAAATTGACCCTGTGAATCAGTGGGAAAGTATTTTCTATTACATTAGGTATACCCCTTATTTTTGTGATGACCCAAAAGGTCATCTCGTGTTTTAGAAGTCAAATCTGTGCTCCGAGGCCTTAAAAACCTCCTTTTGTCTCATCTCGATTTGCGTGTGCAGTCAGTCCAGACGTGTATCCGGAAAGCCCTTATGTAAAAATTTGAGAAAAATGCAGTTTTGCCTTTAAGATAGAATTAAGTTGACTTCGGTCAACTTTTTGGGTAAACAAACCCCGACCCGTGTTTAGACGGTCCCGTAGGGTCCGTAGTAAAATATTGGACTTGATCGTATGCCGGAATCGAATTCCGATGTCCTTAGCCCGAGAAAAGAATTTTTAAAGAAAATTGTTTGCTGGAAAATATAAAGACTTTTGGAAATGAAATGGTGTGTGTTCTTGATGGTATCGGACCCGTATTTTGGTTCCGGAACCGGTACAGGTTTAAAATAATATATAAGTCAAACCTGTGAAATTTGGTATAAATCGGACCTTTAGTTGAGAAAATGGAAATTTCAATGTACTTGAAGAATTTCATGAATTTGAGGTTAAATTCGTAGTTGTTGATGTTATTTTGATGATTTGATCGCACGAGCAAGTCCGTATGATGTATTTAGTCTTGCATGCATGTTTGGTTTGGAGTTGAGTTTTGGATAGGCCACGGAGTGAATTTGGACTTAGAACAATTCTGCTGCAGTTGGTGTTTTTGTTGCAGGCTCTGATCTCGCAATTGCGAGGTCAGGTATCGCAATTGCGAGCCTAACAGGCCTGGAAATTGCGAGGACTTCATCCCAATTACGAAGAAGTCAGGCCAGCACTTGATCGCATTTGCGATCCCTACCTTCGCAATTGCGAAGTCATCAGGGAGGGTCAGTTATCCCAATTGTGACTAATTGCTCACCATTATGAGGGGAGCAGACAATGCAACAGGTTCGCAAATGCAATGCCTGTTTCGCATTTGCATCGCATTTGCGAGCTTCGCAATTGCGAAGCTCCTGTCGCAATTGCGACATCTGCGACCTATTAAGTGGGATTTTGACGGGATTTTTCATCATTTTACAACTTTCACAAACCCTAAACATCCTTAGGCAATTTTTCAAAGGCTCAAACTCCTCCAAATCATAAGTAAGTGATTTCTAACTCATCTTTTTCAATCTAATTCACCTTTTTACATAATTTCACTTCAAAATCTAGGGTTTTTCATGGGAAATTGGGTGTTTCTGGGTAGAAGTTAGAATTTTCAAATTTTGGGGATTTGGACCTCAATTTGAGGTCCGATTTCAAAACTAATTGCATATTTGAGTTCGTGGGTGAATGGGTGATCGGGTTTTAGTTCGAACTTCGAGTTTTAACCAAGCGGGCCCAAGGTCGGTTTTTGACTTTTGGGAAAATCATTGGGAAATCTATTTTCATGCATTTGAATTGATTTATTTAGTATTTATTGATGTTATTAAGTAAATTATGACTATATACAAGCGGATTGGAAGTGGAACCGAGAGGTAAAGCGGTAATTGAGGCTTGATTTTTGTCCGTAGAATTGAGGTAAGTGTTTGGTCTAACCTTAGCTTGAGGGAATAGGAGTTGTGGTCTTAATTGCTACGTGTTAGTGTTGAGTACAACGTATAGGCATGGTGACGAGTATCTATACGTTGGTGTCAAGCATGCCCGTGAGTCTTATATCATGATTGTTGTGACTCTATTGTGTATTGTCCATGCATAGGTTGATGATTATAAATGTTGAACATAATTCATGTTAAATCCTTGTTAATTGACCATTGTTGAGTATTGACTCACGTTGGGATTTGTTTTCTGAAGTAACTGTTGGAACGAAATTAGTTATAGCTGATTCCCTTGCCGGGATGTTATTGTTCATATTGTTGATTCCCTTGCCGGGAGGTTATTGTTTATATTGTCGATTCCCTTGCCGGGACGTATTGTTTCTAATGTTTGAGTGAGGAAGAGTGTAAAGCACGAAGGGTGATGCCGTGCATGATGTTGTGAGTGAGTGTTAAAGCACGCAGGGTGATGCCGTGCCGATATTGTGAGTGTTAATGCACGAAGGGTGATGCCATGCCATGTTTATGAGAGTTAAAGCACGAAGGGTGATGCCGTGCCAATATTGCGAGAGTTAATGCACGAAGGGTGATGCCGTGCCATGATTATGAGAGTTAATGCACGAAGGGTGATGCCGTGCCGATTCTGTTGATTCTTATGGTGAGGACGAGAGTAAAAGCATGAAGGGTGGTGCCGTGCACATGTTACTGTTTTCCTTATTCCTGTTGATATCATTATGGTGTTCTTTGTGCTTCTTTACTGAATTTTCTGTTGAGTATTTGATATTTCCCGCAGCATGCTTCCCTTCCCCTCTTCATCTGTTATTTCCTGTTTTTATTATCCGTTGTATATTATTTAACTGCACAGGTTTATATGGTTTCGTGTCCTAGCCTCGTCACTACTTCGCCGAGGTTAAGCTCGACACTTACCAGTACATGGGGTTGGTTGTACTGATACTTCCCTCTATACTTCCTGTGCAAATTTCGGTGCTGGACCTCGTGAGTAGATCGTGGGTTGCTGCCTTCAGTCCATAGGAGACCCGAGGTAGATCTGCCGGCGTTCGCAGACTCTGGAGTCCCCTTCCTTATGTTTTTTATATACTGTCTCTTTTCATTTCGAGAACAGTTGTACTTTTCTTTCTAGACCAGTGTTTGTAGACATTCGTAGATGTTCGTGAAATTGTGACACCAGATTCTTGGGTAGACATGTACTGGAGTATTGATTTTGTTATAGCACTTCTGCATTTTATATCTGCTTAGTTACAGTTACTGTTTATATTTGTTTAGGTTGATTGCTATTGTGTTAAAATCATAGTAGTTGGCTTGCCTAGCTTTCACGAGTAGGCGCTATCACGACTCCCGAGGGTGGGAAATCCGAGTCGTGACAATTTTTCTTCTCTTTTTCACTCTCATTCTTCTCTTTCTCTCTCATTCTCTTTGCAGACCAGACCTTTCCCCCATTTTCAGAAATCAGTGAGCTTTCACTAAGCTCATGCAAAATCGGTAAGGCCTCTCTCTTTCTCTCCCCTTTCTTTCTCCCTTTTCTGATTTTACCCTAAATGCCTAAAAACCTAGGGTTCCTCTATGCCTGAAAATCTAGAGAGGGAAGTGCAAATCATCCCATTATATAGTAATAAATGTTTGTAATCTTTTCCAATTGATGTAATTTATGTTTTGTTTGCTAGATTTTGTTTCTCACTTGCTCTTTTGATACAGACTAAAGTTTTTCGAATATTGGAAATTTGTTTCTGTTTTTAGTTTCGAGTTGGTGGAGGGATTAGCGAAGTGTGCATAACGTATAGATTCAACAGTTATTGTTATGAATGCTCAGTAAATGTTATGAATCCTAAATACTTATTCGGTTAACGTTGTTAAATTGATTCATTTTTGGGTTATATGCAACAGAGGCATGTTTCTTAAAACCATTGGGACTTGGGAGTAAAAGGACATAAGAATGTGATCCCGCTATGATACCTGATAATTTTCATCCTCCATTTTTTAGTCTTTTGAACTGGAAATATTTTGCTGTTTTCATCTTAGAAAATGAAATTTCAAACCTATAGTATATACATCCTTTCCATCTCTGAGGAAAAGTACCTAGAGATAAAAGAAGACTTAAACAAGTAAGAAAGCATTGCATTTGGCAAGCTGGCCTGATCCTACAAAGTGTGATCTAACATATGATTCTTCACTCTGCCTTGTACAACGGTGTTTTCCGACTACCTGAACGATGACTGATGAATTATAGTTGAAGTAAATATAAAATCAAAGAGAACAAGGTAAATTTGATCCTCTGGAGCTGGTTCTTTCAGTTGTTGAATACTACTAAGCTGCCAAATTTAGTAGATGTGGTACATTAAGCCAAACAGAAAGAAGTTTCAAGCTTATCTCTTGGAAACAAGTAAAGTAGTGATCTTGAAGTTGGAAACATTCAATTCATTTAAGACAATTATTAGGAATAGAATAAGCAGCAACTAGGGAACTGGGGGGTAAGAGTAGAAAACTAGGAGATAGTTTTCAGAATTGTATCAGATATTCATAGTGCTAAAGGGTTTGCATTAGATATTCATTCATTTTGCTTCAATTTAGCTAGTGTACTATAATCAGCAGATTAGCGTTCTTATAAGATTTCTGAAGTGTTCTGTGGCTTTTAAGAAGTCAATGTCTCACAATGTAACTATTGTAGCCTGGTTGAACATAGTCTTAAAACATGTGTGTACTTGAATAGATCTATGCATGTTAGTAGAGATGGGATGAACCTGATGAATGAGACTTCACTTACACCCTTATCCCATTTAGATAGTTTTCTGTTGTTAGGTTGTATCAGTTCATAGTCTGTACAGTTTTTTCTTTTTGATAGCTAGCTATGTCAAGGCTGGGTATGGTTATGTAAAGTTGTTACTTGTGTGATTAATAGAAATATGTTTGTTACTTGTGTTACATGAATTGATCTCATCAATATCAATTGACAACCTTCATATAGACAGAAAGGTCTGAAAAGAGTTAAGGATGTCTGCAATCATGTTACTATAAATTGCTGATTTTCGTAATACCATCTTCTTTGCTTCTGCTGATTTTCCTAATAGACTACCTTAATCGTATCTGACATTTGGGGGGATATTCTAGCTCCTCTTTTTCCCAATTAAGTTTTGAAGCAATATTCTCTTGGCTAGGAGAGTACTCCTGCAAAAGTCAACAACAACAATAACTACGTCTCAGTCTCAAACAAGTTGAGGTCTGCTAAAAATACTAGTGAAAGAGAAATTACCTCGAGTTTATTCATAAGTTCCTTAGCAATAGGGGAAGATACAAAGATTTGGCGTGCATTAGGACAGATGAAACCTTTTTCCACAGCTTTGTCAATGAATATCAAAAGGGAATTGTAGTAACCGTCAACATTCAATAGTCCTACTGGTTTATCATGTATTCCAAGTTGAGCCCAAGCTATAACTTCAAGAAGTTCTTCTAAAGTTCCATAGCCACCTTAATCAATGTAAATATATCATTAATTTGTTTTTTTATCCTTGTGCATTAATAGTTATTTCTCCAAACAGTTGTCATGGAATATATGCTTACAAGTTTTCAGCTTTTTAAAATGACCAGGAAGTGAAGATACAAAAGTGTGAAAGAAGACAAAATCAGGTCATAAGTCTTAAGGTAACTTCATTTGCTAATCTCTAAGTTGGTTTTAGTTGTTAAATGTAAGTTTAGATGTTAAATTACTAGAACAACTACATGAATTTATGTTGCTTTTACCTTGATAAAAAATCCTTTATTGTGAATATTATATCTATCCTCCAAGTTTAAATTTATTTATGGATGATAAACAATGTGTTAGAATCTTGGTTTGACTTTTAAATTGATTCCAAGAACTTAATAGGAGCATTTCTATGAAAAAATACTTTTCATTCATAGTAATTTGATCTATAACCATAGCCTTTTCTTGACTTATAAAAAGACGAATAAAAGTGAGTTCTTTAAGGTATACTATTCATAATTGATTGTAAATTATGTGAGTTCTTTAAGGTATACTATTCAAGATTAATTGTAAACTAACTTGAAACAAAGAAATTGTTCTATGTCTATTCATTTGTTTGTGTGTATTTGTGTACTAGATGGAACGTGAACATCGTAGATGTATGTACGATAGGAATCATCCTAATCGTTGTGGATTAAAGGAAGAATTTGTTGAAGGTGTTAAAGGATTTATTGCTCATGCAAAAATACTTCCTGAATTTTGTAACGAAGGAACAATTAGGTGTCCTTGTGTGATATGCAAGTGTACAAAGTTGTTGCAACCGGAAAATGTTAAAGTTCATCTTTATAGCAAGGAGTTTAGGAAAAACTATTATGTGTGGACTGTTCATGGAGAGAACTATTGTAGGGTTCGTGATGTTCATTTTCTAAATCTAGTTAGTGGTGAGAGAAGTACACAAATGGAGAATAATATTGAAAATTCTCGATTACATGAAATGGTGTCAGATGCTTTTGGTTTTTACCCAGGGGTTCAATCCCAACAAAATGTAGTTGAGCCTCCCAATGATGAGGCAAAGCGCTTCTATGAATCATTAGAGTCGGCTAGTCGTCCACTCTATAAAGGCTCAATGCACTCTAAGTTGTCTGTTGCAGTTAAATTGCTAACTATTAAATCAGATTGGAATATTTCTCAAGCGGGCATAAATGCTAAAATTGGGCTCATGAGTGAAGTTAGTCCGAGCATTAACTTACCCAATGATTACTATAATGCAAAGAAATTGGTTTCCAAGTTAGGACTTTCCTCAACAAAAATTGATTGTTGTGAAAATGGTTATATGTTATATTATAAAGATGATGCGGCCCTAGAAGCATGCAAATTTTGTGGACAGTCTCGTTTTAAGGAAGTCACAAATGCCAAAGGTAAGAAAGTTGCAGTTAAGAAGATGCATTACATACCAATTATACTTAGATTAAAGAGGATGTATGCATCAATGAGTTCTGCTCCTCATATGAGATGACACCATGAAAATAGAAGGCCACCTGGTGTCTTGTGTCATCCTTCGGATGGAGAAGCGTGGAAGCATTTTGATAGGATGTTTCCAAACTTCGCTAATGAACCAAGAAATATTAGGTTGGGTTTGTGTGCAGATGGTTTCACTCCATTTTCTGTCTCTGCTGCACCATATGCATGTTATCCTGTCTTTGTTACGTCATATAATCTTCCACCTGAAATGTATATGACAAGTCCATATTTGTTCCTAACTTGAATAGTTCCGGGTCCAAGTAATCCAAAAGGTTCAATTGATGTATATTTGCAGCCGTTGATTGATGATCTAAAATTATTGTGGTATGAAGGCGTTGAAACATACGACATATCAACTAAGCAAAACTTTAGATTGTGTGCTGCTTTGATGTGGACTATTAATATTTTTCCTGCATGGTCGACTGCTGGAAAGTTAGCTTGCCCTACTTATGGAAGATACAAAAGCATTCACTTTGAGACGTGGAGGTAAAAACACATGGTTTGACTGTCACCGGCGGTTCTTGCCAATGGATCATGAGTTCAGGAGAAATACTAGTGCGTTTATGAAGAATCAAACAGATTATGATGAGCCACCACCAACCTTGTCAGGTGAGGAAATTTGGAAGAGGGTTAAAGTTCTACCTAAGGTAATTGGAGTCTCCATCAGCTAGAATACCTGGTTATGGCGTTGAGCATAATTGGACTAAACAAAGCATATTTTGGGAGTTACCTTATTGGAAGCATAATCTTCTTCGACATAATTTGGATGTCATATTGAGAAAATATTTTTTGATGACCTATCTAATACTGTTATGGATGACAAGAACAAGACAAGAGATTACTTGAAGGCCAGGATGGATTTACAAGAATACTGCAGGCGAAGAGAATTAGAACTAAAAGAAGTAAATAACAGGATGATGAAGCCTAAGGCTAGTCATACATACACTTTGGATGATAAACAAAAGATCTGTGACTGGGTTTGGAATTTGAAGATGCCCGATGGGTATGCGTCAAACTTATCCAGGTGTGTTGACATGAAAGAAGAAAAGTTGATGTATATGAAAAGCCACGATTGTCACATTTTCTTGGAATCATTAATTCCTATTGCATTTAGTTCATTGCCTGAGGGAATATGGAAACCCATCACAGAGATAAGCTTATTTTTTAAGGACTTGTGTTCTAACAAATTAAGGGATGAAAATCTAATTTTCATGGAAAGTAATATTCCTTTAATCATAAATAAACTAGGGAAAGCTTTTACATGTGGTTTCTTCAATGTAATGGAATATCTGCCAATTCACCTTGCACAAGAGGCACGACTTGGAGGACCGGTTCAATGTAGATGAATGTACTCCTTCGAGAGGTAATGGCCATTAATTATTTTCTCTTTATGTATTTTGGTAAAAAGAATTCCTATCTAAAAGTATGCTATGCAGGATTATTGGCAAATGTAACGGACCGTGAAACAAAAGGCCAAGATTGGAGGGATCAATATGTGAAGCATATCTAGTTAGAGAAACCTCTCATTTTTGTTCGTATTATTTTGAGAATCATGTTCCATGTTTGATAAATAGGCCGAATCAGCATGATGAAGGCGATAATGATCCTTTGGCACTCCCTGTATCCATATTCAATCAATTGGGTAGAGGTCCGAGAAGTCGTCAAAAAAGAAGTTGGACTGATAAGGAAAAAAATCGGCTACAACACATGTATCACTGAATTGCCCCGAAGTTCAACAATTTTACAAGTAGATTTGGAATTATACTATTGACCTATGTGCATAATCTATTCCTCTTTTAACTAATAAACATTGTAAAATGTCTGACAGTTACTTTGTGAGTTAGTTCGGCCATGCTGATGTTTATCCTAGATTTTCAGAGTGGTTTAGAGATTAAGTGTTAATTAATATGTAACAAAATTTTCATTATTTACACACTATATGATTTTCTAACTTCTCGATTTTCTTTAACTCTATATAGGTTCATAATCCAAATAATGGAATACGTGATCCTTTTTTGCGTGATATAGCTTGGGGACCTACCCCACAAGTCAAAACCATGTCTACGTATTTTGTCAATGGATACAAGTTTCATACGGAAGAATGGTCTAAGAATAAGAAAACCATTAATAGCGGGGTATGAGTGAAAGGTGGTGATGGTTACCAAGGTGGGGATATTGATTATTATGGTGTGCTTCAGGAGATTTTAGAAATATAGTATGTTGGTTGGCCAAAGAAAAGGTTGGTACTTTTTCGATGCAAGTGGTTTGATCCCACACCAAAAAGAGGTACAAAGGTACACCCACAATACAAAATAGTAGAAGTTAAGCATGCGAAGGAGTACGAAAGCTATGATCCATTTGTTATAGCACAAAATGTGAATCAAGTGTATTACGCTCCTTATCCGTCGACGTGTAAAAATAAGAATGAACGGTGGGTAGTTATTAAAACTAAGCCAGTCGTAATTCTTCCTTCTATCACAAAGTGTTATATGTTCTGTGCAGCATGTGATGTAATGCTTTTCTAAGGGTGAAAGGAATCCAATAAATTGAGATCATCTGATGAAATAGATCTCTTGTTCGAGCATGTTGGGAAGGTAAATGAAACTCATGAGATTTTGTACTCCTTTAGTTTTATCTTCATCTTCATCTCACTCCTATCCCACTCCGCCTTCTCTTTTCTGAATCAAAACTCAGTGTTACATCTTCCCCATCTTCTTCCAGATATAGCCCATGCCCTGGTAGATGTTAACTTACCTTGAGTCACAGGGCTCTGTTTGAAAAATAAGCTTCAATCCTTTTTCTTTTTGTGTCTTTGTGAGCACAACACTGAGGTTGGAATCCTGAGGGACATGAAACGGGGAGAAGAGTGGAGGGTTCAAGTGGAAGATGATGAACTGAACAACTATGTTAAACTTCACCTCCTGCTTGTATGGTGAATTACTATAGTTTGAACATTTGTATAATGGAATGGTCATCTCATTTTGTTTAATGATATTCTCTATTCGATTTTCTTTGTATCTTGTGACATAATCTATTAGAATTGCTCTATCTCTGTTGTTAGTACTTGAGTTATGGCATTAATTTCAGCTTATCATCTGAGTGGAACTCATGTCTGCAAGTATCCATGTGGACCCTCTGATTATAGGAATTATACTCCTAAGGGTCTCAAAATTGAGTGGCTAGAAGTCCTTAAGGTCATAGCTATTTAGCATGTTCTTCCTTCTAATGTCCTGTCGCACTTTGTTGTCTAAGCAAGCAATTTCAGACAGAACGACATAAAGTAAGAAAACCTAACAGTATTAGCTTGTCCAGAAAAAATAATATATTTTACTTTTACTCATGCGAGTGGTATCAAGTTGTAGCGGCCTAGCGGGTAGCCTACTAGCCCGTTCCAATTATCTAATGGCACAGGAATTGTAGATTTCTTATCCCCTTAAAGCATCTATATATATATATATATATATATATATATATATGCTCTAGATCAATCATGTCATTATCATAATCTTTTTTTTAAAAAATTGAAATTGTTTGTACCAATGACATCCTATAGTCCTCACACCAAATTAACCTTCTTCCAAATCGTGTACCCTATGAATTCAAATTTTGTTTTTATATAAAGAGATGGTATTCCATAAGCTTTATTTTCTTTTCCATGTTTAAATAGGCCAAGATAAAAGAAATTATCTGAACTTGGCCGATCCAATAGTTTCTAAATATTTCCAGGATATTTTAATATGCTTGGACATTAGAAATAATTCCACCATCATATGGCATATATGTTCTTGCAAGCAATGATGAAATACCAAGATACATACCTGACTCCTTTTTTCGGGTGGTGCTTTTGTCACGATCCGGATTTCCCACCCTCGGGAATCGTGATGGCGTCTACTAGTGAAAATTAGGCAAGCCAATCAACTGAATTATTTACCTTGTTTATATTTTTTTTTAAATTCGTTAACAGTTATAAACCAACAGTTAATAATCAACAAAATTTAACAAGCGGAAGATTTAATTTCAAGTTTTAATAATACTGCTAATACCATTCCATAACAAATCTACCCAAGACTGGTGTCACAACTTCACAGACTGTCTAAGATTACTACAAATAAAGGTCTGAAAGAAATAATACAACACTGTCTCTGAAAATACAAGAAGAAAACAAGAATAATAAATAGAAGGAGACGCCAACACTACTAGAAATTGGAGCTATGGCAACCCTTCGAAAACCGTTACAATAAATAAGCTAACCGTCCCTATAGGGCTAATGGGACGGATTTGGATGTGTTCCGGGATTTAGTGTTACAATAGGTCTATTGGAACGGTTATTTGTAACGGTTTACAAACCGTCTCCATAGATATGGTATTGGAACGGTTTGGACTGCTACCACTATTCTATCTACAGGAACGGTTTCCCTGTCATTTGGGATGGTTATAAACCGTCCTGGTAAATAATACAGCCGATTTTTTTAAGTCTATTGCAACGGTTGTCATGATATATTGCAACGGTTTGTGTGATATATTGGAACTAGGGGTGTGCATTCGATTTATCGATTCGATTTTGACCCTTATCGATAATTACTTATCGATTATCGATTTGTACATATGCTTATCGTTATCTTTTTAATAAGGTTTCGATTTTTTCGATTTCGATTTATCGATTTTTGGGGCTTATCGATTCGGTTATCGATTACACCAATAAGAAAATTTGCGGGATTCCACGGAATGTATATCGCTATAAACACGCCTAACTAATATGGACCAAAAGAAGCTAAAATAAGACGAACACCGTTTATAACATAAAAATTGTGTCAACAAGCACATGCAACGAAACTAAAGTAAGGGATCAAATGTATGCCACCAACACTCCAACGGTATAAAAAAAAAACATCATCACAGCTAATTCTATTTTCCATTAATTTGAACTTCATTCCCTTGAGCTTTAAGTATTATCATTTCTTAAATGTGGTAGATGAAATAATAGGGTTAGGGACTTAGGGTAAAGGAAATGGTATTATAGAATAAGGGTAAAAAAAAAATTAAAAAAAAAAATTTAAAAAAAATTAACTTTTTTTACTATTTCTTATCGGTTTATTGATAAACCGATAAACCGAAGAGGACAAAATCGAAATCGAAATCGATAACTCGATAAGTAAAATTTCGAAATCGAAAACGAAATCGATAAATCGATAAACCGATAACAAATAATCGATTTGATTTATCGATAAACCGATTCGAATGCACACCCCTAATTGGAACAATTATTAGTACCCCTATTGCAATGGATATTATAACATATTGGAACGGTTATTAGGGGCTGCTCTTATTATTTGCTAGGTCTATTGGAACGGTTATATTCTCTATTGCAACAAATTGTAATTTCTGATATTTATGGAAGCAAAATGAGAAATAGTTTCCTGTTCTATGAAATTGGTTACACCATATCCAACTAGCATTATCCATGTACAAAAATAAAATATGGATACATTGTTTGGTCAAACAATTCAAAAGTCAAAATAAATGAGTTTGCATACAAAAAGTTCTAAACTAAAATATCCTTAAACATAATAATAGAAAGTCTAACAACGATCAACAACACTCAAGTAAGGTCTTCGTCACTGCTTTCATCCGCAATCGCTGCACCTACAAAACACAATGAGAAATAATTAAATAAAATTTTTAGGATAATTGAATCACAAAGTAATTGAATGACCAATTTGATAACTTGAAAATTTTCAAACTCCCTAAATTCTTAAATTTTTCGGTAGAGTTTCCTTTATAAATATGACTATCCCAAAATTTTCAACCTCCTCAAAACATCAGAGCTATTGACATTATTATATCACTAATGAAGCTTACAACAAGAATTTTATAAAGTTTCAACAAAAAAAATATATATGCATACTTGTAGCTTTTTCACCTTTATGATACGTACACCTTTCTGATATGTACACCAGCTTTCGGGATTAGTAAGCTCAAGGCCCTGTGGTTGTGCATTTAGGTAGCTTTTTCAACTGAGAAATTGTGCCTTTTGCACCCCAGTTCATCCCCAGAAAACAATAACTTAATAGATACATATCATCAGTGGGAAACATAGAAAACTGCTCCTAACTATCAATTTCGCTAACATAGAATTCCTAGATGTCACAACCTATTCCAGTGGATCTACTTCAATAGAACCAGAACAAAGGTGACGTTTGGGCGCAAAAAACCAGCAGTAGTTAAGCAGAGAAAGGAGGAGGAAACATCCCCAAGAACTTTAAGAAGAAGTTCAAGAAGAAGAAAAAGAACTTTAAGAGTTTCCTCTTTTGCTATTACCTCCACAATAGACCTCTTCTTACAGTTTCCTCTTTTGCTATTCACCTGCCAAGATAAATAAGATAGAATACTTATGAGACTACAGAAGAATCACATAAGAACAAGAATAAACAACAAGTCCAGAGGATACAAAGTCGACTGCATCTCTCAGTATCTCACCAGAACACCCCCATATCCTTTTGTTACAAACTCCCAGTGGAGTGCAATCACCTCCCTCCCAGTTATCCCCACACCACAATGATGCCTCATAGACAATTTTAGCAGGTTTTGTACGTTCTCATAGACAATGAATGTAATGGAAGCTGCAGGGACATTTTTCAGCATGTTCGCGGTGATACCTCTGTAAAAGCCTTGTATGCCCTCAAACCTGTAAGCACAAAAAATTCAATATCTGGTAACAACTATAACTCCATTGATACATGATATGACAGAAACTTTAGCCGTTTCTCTAGTATTATAAGTCGTGAAGATCTTCATAAGAATTCAGGATTGACTCTTCAAAACCCCTAGCATTAAACTGCAATTGCTTTACTAGATTTTTGAGATAAAGTAGTTTATATCTTACACTATAAGTGCAATAACATTCTACACAAGTGGGTGCTAACTTGGTGACGTGGATTAAGACTTAAGAGTAATTAGCAAATCATGTTTATTTATTTTATTTTTATAGAGAAATATGGTATACAACTTTTATTTGAAATGGTAAGTATTATTAATGTCAGAAGCCACCACTAAGAAAGTGTTGTAGTTACATCCGAAAAGATAGCAAAAGGAAATATAAAGAAGGAGAAAAACACTATCTGTACATAAGATTTAATGAACTATAACAGGGTTTCACTATAATCTACCATTCCAATTTACACCAAGAAGATTCAATAAGGGATACCAAGAACTATACCTTCTTCCAAGGTTGAACACTTCTGTAATGTGGCATAAATCTATTTTGTTTCTTTTAAGAACTACCTCATTAAATCATGACAAACTTTTAGATTTCTTTCTTCAAGTTGAGTTTGTGTTAATCTTTCAAGGTCTGAATTTTTCTTTCTGCAGAGCATCAGGAATGTGACGATCCGGCCGGTCGTCTTAAGAATTTACGCCCCGATCCTTTATTAACTGCTTCCCCTAAGTTCATTTCTGCTATTTTGGTTTGCCGGGACGTTCGGTGTTGAGTTTCGAAGAGTTTTGGGACACTTAGTTTCTAAATGAGAGCTTAAGTGTTGAAAAGTGATCCGTAGTCGGAACAGTATGAAGACGACCTCGGAATGGAAATCTGATGGTTCCGTTAGCTCCGTTAGGTGATTTCGGGTTTGGGAGCGTGTTCGGAATGTATTTTGGAAGTCTGTAGCTCATTTAGGCTTGAAATGTCGAAGTTTGAATTTTGAAGTTTCCGGTCCGATAGTGAGTTTTTGATCCGAGGGTCGGATTGGAATTCCGGAAGTTGCAGTAGCTCCGTCATGTCATTTGGGATGTGTGTGAAAAATTTTAGGTCATTCGGACGTGTTTCGGTTAGGTTTTTCGAAAGTGTATTTTGATAAAATTCGAAGTTCTTAGGCTCAAATCCTTGTTTAATTCGAGTTCCGGCGTTGTATTAGGTGGTTTAAGGATTGGTACAAGTTTGAATAAGGTATTAGGTGTTATTGATGCTTTTGGTTGAGGTCCCGGGGGCCTCGGGATGATTTCGGGTGGTTAACGGAGAAAATTTTGAAGTGTTGCAGCAGCTGAATTCTCCTCTTCTGGTATTTTAGCTTCTGCGGCTTGGGAACCGCAGAAGCAGAGCCGCATAAGCGGCCATCCCATCGCAGGAGCGGAATTTGGGCTCCCTCAGCTTTCCGCAGGTGCGGAAGATTAACCGCAGATGCGGTTACGCACCTGCGAGATTTCTATCGCAGATGCGGCCCTAGGTCATTTGTGAGAAACCGCAGAAGCGGTAAGCATTTCGCAGAAGCGGCCACCGCAGGTGCGTTTTAAGACCGCAAAAGCGGAACCCCTGGATTTTAGTTAATAGCCGCAGAAGCGGCATTTGTTCCGCAGAAGCGGAAATGCCTGTGTAGATATAAAAAATTTCGAGGGTTAGATTTCATAAGTTAGAAAAATCAAATTGAGCTCGTGGAAGGACGATTTTCAGAGGGTTTTGAAGAGAAGACTATTGGGTAACGTTTCTTTAATCCCTTCTAGTTATATTTCATCATTTTGTAGTTAAATCCATCATTAAAAATTCGAATTTTGGATCAAAAATTTGAAAATTGGGTGAAACTTCATAGGCTAAACTATTGGGTTTTTGAGTGGGTGTTTGACCTCCGATTTGGGAGATTTTTATATGGTTAGACTCGTGAGAGTGCGAGGGTTCTGAAAATGTAAAAATTATTCGATTCCGAGGTGTTGGCCTAAAGGGCATTTTGGTCATTTTACCTAATTTCACACCGTAGCTTTGAATTTAATAATAAAACCAGTTGGTTGTGATGTTATTCACAATATGTAATTGAATTGAATAGATTTGGGCCATTTGGAGTCGGATACTCGTGGCAAAGGCGTGATTTCTAGTTGATTTTGAGCCGGTTCGAGGTAAGTGGCTTGTCTAACCTTGTGTGGGGGACCTTTCCCCTTAGGATTTGTTATTTGGTATTTGAGTGCCTTGTACGTGAGGTGACGAGCGCGTACTTAAGCCGATTGTTGAAAATCCTGATTTGCTTAAAACATTGAGATCGAGTTTCTTTCATATTTGCTTTACTCTACCTGCAAATTATAACCTGTGCTAGATTAGGGAAGCATATTTAGTTGATTTAACCTGCCTAATTGCTTAAGTTGCCTTGACTGTACTACGTGAAGCATGCTAGGCTAGTACTATCTGTTGCTTGTCTTTTGTACTTCATTCCTTGGTATCTTCTCGGTGTGATTGCGCATTTATATTGGGACTACGGATGTGGGATTGCGGTAGCTCCCCCCCCCCCCTTGTTTGTTCACTTTGGGACTACGGGTTCGATTCCCGGTAGATCCCCCTGCACTTTTACTTTGGGACTGCGAGTTAGATTCCCGATAGATCCCCCTGCCTATTTACTTTGGGACTGCGGGTTAGATTCCCGATAGATCCCCCTGCCTATTTACTTTGGGACTGCGGGTTAGATTCCCGATAGATGCCTCCCTGCACATTGATGGTTGGACTACAGGACAGTGTCCCGGGAGATCCACTGGATAGTTGAGAAAAAGGGACTACAGGACGGTATCCTGGGAGATCCTCATTGTTACCATTGGTAGTGAGCTGTACTTATTATGTGTTTGCTCCGTTCTTTGTGTATTTGTTATCGCCTTGTTTAGTCTATCTTATTCCACTGCTGCACTTACTATCACTGCCTATTTTCATTCTGTTGATTTATTGTTATATTGGTTAACCTCAGTAGGGCCCTGACCTTCCTCGTCACTACCCAACCGAGGTTAGGCTTGGCACTTACTGAGTACCGCTGTGGTGTACTCATGCCCTTCCTGCACATGTTTTTCATGTGCAGATCCAGGTACTTCCACTCAGGCGCGCTATCCTTGAGGCGGGCAGAGCTACGGAGACTTCGAGGTATATCTGCAGCGTCCGCAGACCGAAGAGTCTCCTTCCTCATTCTATCCGTAGTGTTCAGATTCTGTCATACTTTTGGTGTAGATATTCTAGAGATTAGAGAATTTACAGTGTTTATATTAGCCTGTGGTTCCCGTGAGTTTCCGGGTTTTGGGATGGTGTTGTAGACTTCCGCATTTCCTTGAGTTGTATTGGCCGAGCGGCCTTATGTGCAGTTATTATTTTGATATGTTCAGTTCTAATTAATTATTCCGCAAGTTAGGTTGTTATTTCTGCATTGTTAGGCTTACCTAGTTGTAGGAACTAGGTGCCATCACGACATGTTCATGGAGGGTGAACTGGGGTCGTGACAAGTTGGTATCAGAGCTCTAGGTTCATAGGAGTCGTGGAACACAGGCCGATTTATTAGAGTCTCGCTGATCGGTACGGAGACGTCTGTACTTATCTACGAGAGGCTTTGTAACCGTTTAGGAAAAATCTTCATTTCATTTGAATTCCTTGTCGTGCGATATTTTTGAACATCAATTCTAAACTTCCGACTTCTATTCTCTCACAGATGGTGAGGACACGTGCTACTCGGGATGATCAGGCACCCGCGCCCCCTACTGCAGCTGTCAGAGGCCGGGGCCGGGGGAGAGGCTGAGGACGCGCACATGGTGCAGCCAGAGCACCTGCGCGAGCTGCCACCGAGGTACCACCAGTAGATCCAGCCGGAGCCCAGGCACTTGGCACACCTGCTACTGCCACTACTACTCCAGCGCTCTAGGAGACTTTCGCTCAGTTCATGAGTATGTACACCACCTTGGTTCAGGCAGGGTTGCTCCCCCTTGCTGCAGCCACATCCCAGGCTGGGGGAGGAGCACAGACTCCCGCCGTCCGCACTCTTGAGCAGTGAGTGCAGGCTGAGCAGGCTCCCGAGATTATTCCTGCAGCGCCTGCAGCGCCAGTTCAGCCTGAGGATGGGTCAGCTGCTTCAGAGGACGAGCAGCGGAGACTAGAGAGGTTCAAGAAATATGATCCCCCTGTATTCAGTGGGTTAGCATCAGAGGATGCCTTGGGATTTTTGGAGGAGTGCTACCGTATTCTCCGCACTATGGGCATATCAGGATCGAGCGGGGTTTCCTTCACTACTTTCCAGCTTCGAGGAGCCGCCTATCAGTGGTGGCGTGCTTACGAGTTAGACAGTCCAGATGAGGCAGCTTCCCTAACTTGGACTCAGTTTTCAGATATGCTCCTGAGAGAGTATGTTCCTTAGAGCCTCAGGGACGCATGGCGCGCAGAGTTTGAGCATTTGCGCCAGGGTACTATGATCGTCTCAAAGTATGCTGTCCGTTTTACCAGCTTGGCTAGACATGCACCAGCCTTGGTTTCTACTGTTCGCGAGAGGGTTCGCCGGTTTATTGAGGGGCTTATTCCTAGCATCAGGTCTAGCATGGCTCGCGAGTTGGAGATTGATATTCATTATCGGCAGGCGGTGAGTATTGCTAGGAGGATTGAGGGTATGCATGCTAGGGACAGAGAGGAGAGGAAGGCCAAGAGTCCTCGAGAGTCGGGCCATTATTCTGGTGCCCGTTCCCCAGCTGTAGGTCGTCATGGTAGGGGTGATATGGATAGTCCCGTTCATTCAGCTCTTCCAGCAGCCAGTGGTATTCCAGCTCCACCTAGGCCTCAGGAGCCTTATTACGCACCTCCAGTCTCTAGTGCGCCTCCTGCACGGGGTGCTTCCAGTGGTCAGTCCAGCAGACCTGGCCCGAGCTAGTCACAACCGCCACGTCCCCCCAGATCTTGTTTTGAGTGTGGTGACACACGCCATATGGTGAGAGATTGCCCCAGACTCAGGAGGGGTGCACCTTCGCAGCCTCCTCCGCCACAGCGTGCCCCGCAGAGTTCTCAGGCCATAGTTACAGCCCCAGTTGCTACCCCACCTACCCGTACCGAGGTTGTTGCCTCCGATTCTGTCATCACAGGTATTGTCATGGTTTGTTATAGAGGTGTACCGATTCTATTCGATCTTGGCTCCGCTTATTCTTATGTGTCTTCTTATTTTGCTCCGCATTTGGGTGTACCTCGGAGTTTCCTTGAGTTTCCCTGTTTATGTTTCTACTCCTGTGGGAGAATCTCTTGTTGTGGACCGCGTTTATCGGTCATGTTTGGTTACTATTGTGGTTTTGAGACCAGAGCAGATTTATTGTTACTCAGCACGGTTGATTTTGATATTATCTTGGGCATTGACTGGTTGTTTCCCCATTATGCTATTCTTGATTGTCACGCCAAGACCGTGACGCCGGCTATGCCAGGTGTACCGCGTGTTGAGTGGAGTGGTACTTTAGATCACACTCTCAGTAGAGTTATCTCTTTCCTCAAAGCTCAGCGCATAGTTGAAAAGGGGTGTGTCGCGTATTTAGCTTATGTGAGAGATGTCAGTGTTGATACCCCTTCTGTTGATTCGGTCCCAGTGGTACGGGATTATCCCGATGTGCTTCCAGTTGATCTTCCAGGCATGCCGCCTGATAGGGGCATTGATTTTGGCATTGATTTGTTGTCGGGCACTCAGCCCATTTCTATTCCTCCGAATCGTATGGCTCCTCCTGAGTTGAAGGAATTGAAGGATCAGTTACAGGATTGCTCGATAAGGGTTTAATTCGACCCACTGTTCCACCGTGGGGTGCTCCTGTCTTGTTTGTGAAGAAAAAGGATGGTTCTATGCGTAAGTGTATCCATTATCGCCAGTTGAACAAGGTTACAGTGAAGAACCGTTATCCTTTGCCTCGTATTGATGATCTGTTTGACCAGCTTCAGGGCGCACATGTGTTTTCTAAGATTGATTTGCGCTCCGGTTACCATCAGTTGAAGATTCGGGAGCCAGATGTCCCGAAGACTGCCTCCAGGACTCGGTATGGGCATTACGAGTTCCTTGTTATGTCATTTGGGCTGACCAATGCCCCAGCAGCTTTTATGCATTTGATGCACAGTGCTTCAGGCTTTGAGAGAGAGGAAGTTACATGCAAGTTCTCAAATATGAGTATTGGTCGGATTCTGTGGCATTCTTAGGCCATATAGTACCGAGTGAGGGTATTCAGGTGGATCCGAAGAAAGTAGAGGCCGTGCGGAGTTGGCCCAGGCCGTCCTTAGCTATAGAGATTCGCAGTTTCCTTGGCCTGGTGGGCTACTACCGTCGTTTTGTGGAGGGGTTTTTCATCGATTGCGGCCCCTATGACTAGATTGACCCAAAAGGGTGCTCCATCTCAGTGGACAGAGGAGTGCGAGGCGAGCTCTCAAAAGCTCAAAACAGCTTTGACTACAGCCCCAGTTTTGATATTGCCTACTGGTTCGGGGTATTGAGGATGCAGGGCCGGATTTGGGTGCCCAATGTTGATGGTCTTCGGGAGTTGATTCTAGCAGAGGCCTATAGTTCGCGGTATTCCATCTATCCGGGTGCCGCGAAGATGTATCAGGATTTGAGGCAGCACTACTGGTGGAGGCGGATGAAGAAAGATATAGTTGGTTATGTGTCTAGATGCCTCAACTGCCAGTAGGTGAAGTATGAGCACTAGCGCCCCGGTGGGTTACTTCAGCAGATAGAGATTCCGGAGTGGAAATGGGAGCACATCACCATGGACCTTGTATCTGGACTCCCACGGACCTTGAAGAAGTTTGATTCCATTTGGGTTATTGTGTATCTGCTGACCAAGTCCGCTTATTTTATTCCTGTGTGTACCACTTATTCATCGGAGCGGTTGGCGGAGATTTATATCCGGGAGATCGTCCATCTGCATGGTATTCCAGTTTCTATCATTCCAGACAGAGGTACTCAGTTTACATCGCGGTTCTGGAGAGCCGTGCAGCAGGAGTTAGGTACTCGGGTGGAGTTGAGCACAGCATTTCACCCCCAGACGGACGGACAGTCCGAGCGCACTATTCAGATTCTTGAGGATATGCTTCGGGCGTGTGTGATGGAGTTTGGAGGGTCTTGGGATCATTTCTTGCCATTGGCGGAGTTTTCTTATAACAACAGCTATCAGTCCAGCATTCAGATGGCGCCGTATGAGGCCTTATACGGTAGGAGGTGTAGATCTCCGGTGGGTTGGTTTGAGCCGGGTGGGGCCAGGCTATTGGGCACAGAGTTAGTTCAGGATGCATTGGAGAAGGTTAAGATGATTCAGGATAGACTCCGTACAGCCCAGTCTAGACAGAAGGGTTACGCGGACGGGAAGGTTTGTGATGTTTCATATATGGTTGGTGAGCGGGTTCTGCTTCGGGTTTCGCCTATGAAAGGCGTCATGAGGTCAGGGAAGAAAGGGAAGTTGAGTCCGAGGTTTATTGGCCCTTTTGAGATCTTGAGGCGAGTTGGGGAGGTTGCCTATGAGCTTGCCTTATCTCCCAGTTTGGCCTGAGTTCATCCGGTATTTCATGTTTCGATGCTCCGGAGGTATCACGGTGATCCGTCGCACGTGTTGGATTTCAGTGCAGTTGGACAAGGATCCATCCTATGTTGAGGAGCCAGTAGCTATATTGGACAGACAGATCAGGAAGTTGAGTTCAAAGAACATAGCTTCAGTGAAGGTTCAGTGGCGGGGTCAGCCGGCCGAGGAAGCGACCTGGGAGACCGAGCAGGATATGCGCAGCAGCTACCCTCATCTTTTCACTACTTCAGGTATGTTCTCTATGCAAGTTTGAGGATGAACGAATGTTTAAATGTAGGAGGATGTGACGACCCGGCCGGTCGTCTTAAGAATTTATGCCCCGATCCCCTATGAACTGCTTCCCCTAAGTTCATTTCTGCTATTTTGGTTTGCCGGGACGTTCGGTGTTAGTTTCAGAGAGTTTTGGGACACTTAGTCCCTAAATGAGAGCATAAGTGTTGAAAAGTGATCCGTAGTTGGAACAGTGTGAAGACGACCTCGGAATGGAAATCCGATGGTTTTGTTAGCTCCGTTAGGTGATTTTGGGGTTGGGAGCGTGTTCGGAATGTATTTTGGAAGTCCGTAGCTCATTTAGGCTTGAAATGCCGAAGTTTGAATTTTGAAGTTTCCGGTCCGATAGTGAGTTTATGATCCAAGGGTCGGATTGGAATTTCGGAAGTTCAGTAGCTCCGTCATGTCATTTGGGATGTGTGTGCAAAATTTCAGGTCATTCAGACGTGTTTCAGTTAGGTTTTTGATCGAAAGTGTATTTTGATAAAATTCGAAGTTCTTAGGCTCAAATCCTTGTTTAATTCAAGTTTCGGCGTTGTTTTAGGAGGTTTAAGGATTGGTACAAGTTTGAATGAGGTATTAGGTGTTATTGATGCTTTTGGTTGAGGTCCCGGGGGCCTCGGGATGATTTCGGGTGGTTAACGGAGAAAATTTTGAAGTGTTGCAGCAACTGAATTCTCCTCTTCTGGTATTTTCGCTTCTGCGGCTTGGGAACCGCAGAAGAGGAGCCGCATAAGCGGCCATCCCATCGCAGGAGCGGAATTTGGGCTCCCTCAGCTTTTCGCAGGTGCGGAAGATTAACCGCAGATGCGGTTACGCACCTGCGAGACTTCTATCGCAGATGCGGCCCTGGGTCATTTGTGATAAACCGCAGAAGCGGTAAGCATTTCGCAAAAGCGGCCACCGCAGGTGCGTTTTAAGACCCCATAAGCAGAACCCCTGGATTTTAGTTAATAGCCGCAGAAGCGGCATTTGTTCTGCATAAGCGGGACCGCAGATGCGGTCCCTTGTCCGCAGAAGCGAAAATGCCTGTGCAGATATAAAAAATTCCGAGGGTTAGATTTCATAAGTTGGAAAAATCAAATTGAGCTCGGGGAAGGGCGATTTTCAGAGGGTCTTGAAGAGAAGACTATTGGGTAACGTTTCTTTAATCCCTTCTAGTTATATTTCATCATTTTGTAGTTAAATCCATCATTAAAAATTCGAATTTGGGATCAAAAATTGGAAAATTGGGTGAAACTTCATAGGCTAAACTATTGGGTTTTTGAGTGAGTGTTTGACCTCCGATTTGGGAGATTTTTATATGGTTTCACTCGTGAGAGTGCGAGGGTTCTGATAATGTGAAAATTATTCCTTTTCGAGGCGTTGGCCTGAAGGGCATTTTGTTCATTTTACCTACTTTCACGCCGTAGCTTTGAATTTAATAGTAAAACCAGTTGGTTGCGATGTTATTCACAATATGTAATTGAATTGAATAGATTTGGGCCATTTGGAGTCGGATACTCGTGGCAAAGGCGTGATTTCTAGTTGATTTTGAGCCGGTTCGAAGTAAGTGGCTGTTGGTTTTGAGTATTTTGAGGAGGTGTTGGGTTCTTTGGGTTCTGTTGGTGGATATTAGGGACATTGAGGGTTAGTGACAAATTTGCCAAATTGCGGACCTGCTCAAGTTCTCCTTGCAGTTCTAATATCCTTTGTTCTAGTCTTAGGACTAGGTCATTCGGGGCCGGAGTACTGCGGCCGTCGGAAGTCTCTGCATTCTCAACGTTTCCTTTCGGATTCCACTTAAATCGTCCATCTTTGCTTTCCCTCTGCTTTTTGTGTTGCTTGGAGGAGGAGGTGGTGGAGGGCCTCTCGATCTGGTGTAATATGCTGATGAGGCCAGTATGATCGAACTAACCTAAGGGGATGGGAATAATAATAATAATAAAAANTTTACTTTGGGACTGCGAGTTAGATTCCCGATAGATCCCCCTGCCTATTTACTTTGGGACTGCGGGTTAGATTCCCGATAGATCCCCCTGCCTATTTACTTTGGGACTGCGGGTTAGATTCCCGATAGATGCCTCCCTGCACATTGATGGTTGGATTACAGGACAGTGTCCCGGGAGATCCACTGGACAGTTGAGAAAAAGGGACTACAGGACGGTATCTTGGGAGATCCTCATTGTTACCATTGGTAGTGAGCTGTACTTATTCTGTGTTTGCTCCGTTCTTTGTGTATTTGTTATTGCCTTGTTTAGTCTGTCTTATTCCACTGTTCCACTTACTATCACTGCCTATTTTCATACTGTTGATTTATTATTATATTGGTTAACCTCAGTAGGGCCCTGACCTTCCTCGTCACTACCCAACCGAGGTTAGGCTTGGCACTTACTGAGTACCGCTGTGGTGTACTCATGCCCTTCCTGTGCATGTTTTTCATGTGCAGATCTAGGTACCTCCACTCAGGCGCGCTATCCTTGAGACGGGGAGAGCTACGGAGACTTTGAGGTATATCTGCAGCGTCCGCAGACCGAAGATTCTCCTTCCTCATTCTATCTGTAGTGTTTAGATTCTATCATACTTTTGGTGTAGATATTCTGGAGATTAGAGCATTTACATTGTTTCTATTAGCCTGTGGTTCCCGTGAGTTTCTGGGTTTTGGGATGGTGTTGTAGACTTCCGCATTTCCTTGAGTTGTATAGGCCGAGCGGCCTTATATGCAGTTATTATTTTGATATGTTCAGTTCTAATTCATTATTCCGCAAGTTAGGTTGTTATTTCCGCATTGTTAGGCTTACCTAGTTGTAGGAACTAGGTGCCATCACGACATGTTCATGGAGGGTGAACTGGGGTCGTGACAAGGAAATCACAAAATTTCCAACAATCAACTGTGTGATTCTTTTTTTTCTTTTGTTGGTGATAAGAAACAATCAAATGTATAATTTACAAATTCTTCAATAACTAAATGATGAAAGTTCACTCAAATTTCATATTATTTGTTTACCGGTTTCTACAATGTGAAAGAAAAGAACAAGAGGGGAAAAACTAAGGAGTACTTTTGCCAATGAAGGGGGTTCTACTTTCTTCTCTTATTAGATGACGGGAAGACACGGGATGGGAAAAAATAAGGATTGAGAGAGGACTTAGGAAACTTGAAGCATGTAATTTGCTCCCCATGCACATCCTTTTGTATTAAGTATTCTTTTAAAGAGTTCTATACGGACTGGATACCTTTTAAACTTAACGGTCTTAAAAAAGAATTACAGTGTAGTTTAGAAAAATAAATAAAAAGGAATGAGAATTTCTTTGGCTTTTGTTTATTCTCAGTTTGATTCCCTGATACTGTCAGCCACAATTAAGAGAATTCAATGAACAGATTTAAATTCTAAACACAGTTCAATATAAAGAAACTCAATGCTTGATGCCAATCAAGTGCATCAGCAGTAAATATGGTTGAAATTTATCCTGACCTTGCAGTTTCCTTCACAACATGCCAGCTATCCATGTATCTCGGAACTCCAGTTGTACTTCGTCGTTACTCCAGAATAAGAGCATGTACATTGTTATACAAAATAAAAAGACATAACGTAATAATAGAAAGTAAAAGAACGAAAAGCATTTAACATGACAAGTGTTATAAAACTTTTCTATAGTTTTACTAGTTAAGAGAAAGCATAATCAGTAAGAAGAAAGGAAAGAAGGTAGAAGGAAATCGAAGACAAACTGATACATCATACCATACATGAGATCCATTAAGCTAAAATCAGATTTTGTGTTCCACTAGCCGAGGCACATTCACATAGGTAAAAGACAACAAAAGGAAGTTGCAATATTTTGAGGAATCTATTGTTATATTCCACTGTTTTGGAGCCAAGGACGTTTACAAGGTTAAAAGTAGTTTCATATGATCATTTGTATAACTATATCATAGTTCATTTACTCCTTTTGTTTTTTTCTATCTTAACTGTTCATAGCAACAAAACTGTAAAATAGAGTAGTCCTCTTTTCACTAACCATGTATTTTCATCTTTCTCTAAAAGGAAAGACATCAGATGGGGATCATATCCTGGCCCAAGCACATGCGACTTTATGGCTTCTCTATCAATTAAGTTTATAAAGAAATTATGTCCGACTGCGTAAAGCGCGGACACATTAGCTAGTTGAACACATATATAGTAGGTTAGTCGAACTACGGAGGATCAAGGCCTGCGGACGCCTGCAGGACTACCTTGGGTCGCCTGATGAACAAGAAGCAGCAATCTCAATGCGGTCCGAAATCTACAGCACTGGGATCTGCACAAAAGAGTGCAGAGTGTAGTATCAGCACAACCGACCCCATGTGCTGGTAAGTGCCTAGCCTAACCTCGGCGAAGTAGTGACGAGGCTAGGACCAGACTACCAAATAAACCTGTGCAGATAAATCATATACAACGGAAAAATAAAAGCAGAAATGTACAGTCAAGGATGGGAGGGGAAACATGCTGCGGGGGAATAACAAATGATAACGGGAGAACAGCATGTAAAAATAAGGAACACCATAACTCAATTTTCAACAAGAATCAAAATCAAACAAGTGCACGGCATCACCCTTCGTGCTTTTACTCTCATCCTCACCATAAAAATCAATATAAACTGCACAGCATCACCCTTCGTGCTTTTACTCTCATCCTCACCATAAAATCAATATAATCGGCACGGAATGGTACATCGTGCGGCACGACATCACCCTTCGTGCTTTATACTCTTCCTCACAAAAATCATACACGGCATCACCCTTCGTGTTTTAACACTCTCTCACCAAAACAATGCACGGCATCACCCTTCGTGCTTTACACTCTTCCTCACCCAAACAACAAACACAAACAATAAGGGCAAGAAAATAAATGACTCATAATAAGATCCCGGCAAGGGAACAATATCAAAACAACAACATCCGGGCAAGGGAATAATACCATAGTCCTCTTCTCGTTTTCACATTTACATCACAACTCGATTCACAATTTGAGCCAATGCTCTATAAGATTCAATTGCCAATTATTCTTTCACAATTCACTTCACAACTTGAGCCAACGCTCCTCAATGTTCAAATATTACCATTTCTTCCACAAACTTTGCCCAACAATAGAAATCATCACAAAAGGGCATAAACAATACAAACAGAGTCATAATAATCATAATATAAGACTCACGGGCATGTTTGACACCAATGTATAGATACTCTTCACCATGCCTATACGTCGTACTCAACAAATAACACATAGAAAATAGGACACAACTCCTAATCCATCAAGCTAACGTTAGACCAAACACTTACCTCGATGCCTTGAACACAATTCAAGCCTCAGCTATCGCTTTACCTCTTGATTCCACCACCAATTCGCTCGTATCTAGCCACAAGTTACTTAATTATATCAATAAATGCTAAATGAATCAATTCTAATGCATGAAAACAAGTTTTCTAAAGTGTTTCCCAAAAAAATCAAAAATCGACTCCGGGCCCACATTGTCAAAACCCGAGGTTCGAACCAAAACCCGATTACCCATTCACCCACGAACTCAAATGTACAATTTCTTTTGAAATCGGACCTCAAGTCGAGGTCCAAATCCCCAAAATTTGAAAAACTTAGGTTCTACCCAAAACACCCAATTTCCCTCATGAAAATCATTGATTTTGAGTTGAAATCATGTGAAAAGATGTTAAAGATTAGAGAAAACAAGTTAGAAATGACTTATAATTGATTCGGAAGAGAAGTTGTCTTTGAAAAATCGCCCAAGAGTGCTTTGGTTTTGAAAGAGTGTGAAAAATAGTTGAAATGCGTCTAAGTCATGAATTTACAGGTCTCTGATGTCGCAATTGCGACAAGGGTTCGCAATTGCGAACCCCTCAGATATCTGCTATTGTCGCATTTGCGACTAAGTATCGCAATTGCGAAGTCGCTTTTGCAACCGGATCTTCGCATTTGCGACCAAGGGGGATTCCAGGCCACTTTGCAAATGTGATGGCCCTTTCGCATTTGCGACATCGCTTTTGCGATGAATGCTTCGCATTTGCGACCCCAAGGCAGACCAGGTCCCTTCGTATTTGCGGCGGTCTTCTTGCATTTGCGAGCCAGGCTTCGCATTTGCGAAGCCTGCAGACCTGATCATACCAGCTGAAAAACCTGCAATTTCTAAGTTAAAATTCCACTCCGTGGCCTATCCAAAACTCACCCGAGCCCTCGGGGCTCCAAACCAAATATGCTCACTAACTAAAAAATGTCATACGGACTTGCTCGTGCATTCAAATCACCCAAATAACATCAACAACTATGAATTTAGCATCAAGATCATGAAATCACTTAAGAACATCAAATTTTCCAATTTTCTCAAATAAGGTCCGATTCACGTCATCTCAAGTCCGTTTCTTACCAAATTTCACAGACTCAACTTAAATCACATATAAGACCTATACCGGGCTCCGAAACCAAAATACGGGCCCGATACCATAAATTTCAAACACATTTCCTTTCCAAAAACTCATATATTTTCCAGAAAACAATTTTCTTTAAAAATTCATTTCTCGAGCTTGGGACCTCGGAATTTGATTCCGGGCATACGCCCAAGTCCCATATTTTCCTACGAACCCTCCGGGACCGTCAAATCATGGGTCCGGGTCCGTTTATCCAAAATGTTGACCGAAGTCAACCATAATCAAATTTTAACTCTAGAAATTTCTATTTCTCATATTTTCACATAGAAGGCTTTCCGGATATAGGTCTGGACCACGCACGCAAATAGAGGTGAGGTAAAAGGAGGTTTTTAGGCCTCAAAACACTGAATTTGTTTCTAAAACAATTGATGACCTTTTCGGTCATCACATCCTCTACCTCTAAAACAATCGTTCGTCCTCGAACGGACATGAGAAAGAAGTACCTGAGTCGGAGAAAAGATGGAGATAACGGCTCCGCATATCGGACTCGGACTCCCAGGTCGATGCCTCAGCAGGTTGACCTCTCCACTGAACACGAACAGAAGGAAAACTCTTTGATCTTAACTGACGAACCTGCCGGTCTAGGATGGCTACCGGCTCCTCCTCATATGACAAGTCCTTGTCCAACTGGACAGTGCTAACATCTAACACGTGGGATGGATCGCCATGATACTTCCGAAGCATGGACACATGAAACACTGGATGCACGCCTGATAAGCTCGGCGACAACGCAAGTCTGTAAGCCACCTCTCCCACTCGATCAAGAATCTCAAATGGGCCAATGAACCTAGGGCTAAGCTTGCCCCTCTTCCCAAATCTCATCACGCCTTTCATAGGCGACACCCGAAGCAATACCCGCTCATCGACCATGAATGCTAAATCACGAACCTTACAGTTGGCATAACTCTTTTTCCTGGACTGAGCTGTACGAAGTCTATCCTGAATGATCCTGACCTTGTCCAAGGCATCCTGCACTAGATCCGTACCCAACAACCGAGCCTCCCCCGGCTCAAACCATCCAACCGGAGACCGACACCGCCTACCATATAAAGCCTCATAAGGAGCCATCTAGATGCTCGAACGGTAACTGTTGTTGTAGGCGAACTCCGCTAAAGGCAAAAACTGATCCCATGAGCTTCCAAAGTCAATAACACAAGCTCGGAGCATATCCTCCAAAATCTAAATAGTCCGCTCGAACTGCCCGTCCGTCTGAGGATGAAACGCTGTGCTCAACTCAACCCGTGTGCCCAACTCTCGCTGAACTGCTCTCCAGAAATATGAGGTAAACTGCGTACCTCGGTCCGAGATGATAGACACGGGCACACCATGAATATGAACAATCTCCCGGATATAGATCTCAGCTAACCTCTCAGAAGAATAGGAGACTGCCACAGGAATGAAATGCGCTGACTTGGTCAGCCTATCAACAATAACCCACACTGCATCGAACTTCCTCTGATTCTGTGGGAGTCCAATAGCGAAGTCCATAGTGATACGCTCCCACTTCCACTCAGGAATCTCAATCTTCTGGAACAAACCACCAGGCCTCTGATGCTCGTACTTAACCTGTTGACAATTCAAACACCGAGCCACATACGCAACAATGTCCTTCTTCATTCTCCTCCACCAATAATGCTGCCGCAAATCCTGGTACATCTTGGCGGCGCCCGGATGAATAGAGTACCGGGAACTATGGGCCTCCTCTAAAATCTACTCCCGAAGTCCATCCACATTAGGCACACAAATATGACCCTACATCCTCAAAACTCCATCATCTCCCAATGTAACCTGCTTGGCACCTCCGTGCTGCACCGTGTCTCTGAGGACACACAAATGAGGATCATCATACTGCCGATCTCGGATACGCTCCAATAAAGAAGAGCGAGCAACTGTGCAAGCTAATACACGGCTGGGCTCAGAAACATCCAACCTCACGAACTGATTGGCCAAAGCCTGAACATCCAAAGCAAGCGGTCTCTCACCGACCGGAATATACGCAAGATTGCCCATACTGGTTGACTTCCTACTCAAAGCATCGGCCACCACATTGGCCTTTCCCGGATGATATAAGATGGTGATATCATAGTCTTTCAACAGCTCCAACCACCTTATCTGCCTCAAATTTTGCTACTTTTGCTTGAGCAAGTATTGCAAACTCTTATGATCCGTGATCACCTCACATGCCACGCCATACAGATAATGCCTCCAAATCTGCGCGTGAACAATGGCTGCTAACTCCAAATCATGGACTGGATAGTTCTTCTCATGAATTTTCAACTGACGTGAAGCATAAGCAATGACCTTGCCATCCTGCATCAACACCGCACTAATCCCAACACGAGATGCATCACAATAAACTGTATATGACCCTGAACCTGTGGGCAAAACCAACACTGGCGCCGTAGTCAAAGCTGTCTTGAGCTTCTGGAAGCTCAGCTCGCACTCATCCGACCACCTAAACTGGGCACCCTTCTGTGTCAACCTGGTCATTGGGGCTGTGATATATGAAAACCCCTCCACAAACCGACAATAATAGCCTGCCAAACCCAAGAAACTCTGGATCTCTGTAGCTGATGTGGGCCGAGGCCTGTTCTTGACTGCCTCTATCTTCTTCGGATCTACCTGGATACCCTCTGCTGATACCACATGACCCAAGAATGCAACTGAACTCAACCACAACTCGCACTTCGAAAACTTAGCATACAACTGACTATCTCTCAAAGTTTGAAGAACCACTCTCAGATGCTGCTCATGCTCCTCCCGGCTGCAGGAATAAATTAAAATATCGTCAATGAAGACTATCACGAACGAATCCAAGTAAGGCCTGAACACTCGGTTCATCAAATCCATGAAAGTTGTTGGGGCACTTGTCAACCCGAATGACATCACCAAGAACTCATAATGTCCGTACCGAGCGGAAAGCTGTCTTAGGGACATCGGATGCCCTAATCCTCAACTGATGGTAGCCCGATCTCAAGTCGATCTTAGAAAGCACTTGGGCACCCTGAAGCTGGTCGAACAAATCATCAATCCTCGACAACAGGTACTTATTCTTGATTGTGACCTTGTTCAATTGCCGGTAATCTATACACATTCTTATCGACCCGTCCTTCTTCTTGAAATACAACACCGGCGCACCCCAAGGCGAGACACTGGGCCTAATGAAGCCCTTATCAAGCAAGTCTTGCAACTGGTCCTTCAACTCTTTAAATCCAGGCGGGGCCATACGATACGGCGGAATAGAAATGGGCTGAGTGCCCGGAGCCAAATCAATGCAAAAGTCAATATCCCTGTCGGGTGGCATACCCGGTAGGTTTGAAGGAAATACCTCAGGGAACTCACGAACTACAGGCACAGAATCAATAGAAGGGACCTCAGCACTAGAATCACGAACATATGCTAAATAAGCCAAACACCCCTTCTCGACCATACGCTGAGCCTTCATATATGAGATAACACTACGGGTAGAATGACCAGGAGTCCCTCTCCACTCTAAACGAGGTAGACATGGTAAGGCTAAGGTTACAGTATTTGCATGACAATCCAAGATAGCGTGGTAAGGTGATAACCAGTCCATCCCCAATATGACATCAAAATCAAGCATATCTAGCAGTAACAAGTCTACTCGGGACTCAAGACCCCAAATCACAACTACGCAAGAACAATGAACACGATCTACCACAATAGAGTCACCCACCGGTGTAGACACACAAACAGGAGCACTCAAAGAATCACTAGGCATGCCAAGATACGGCGCAAAATAAGATGACACATAAGAGTATATAGACCCTGGATCGAATAGCACTGAAGCACCCCTACTACAAACCAGAACCGTACCTGTGATAACTGCATCGGAAGCATCAGCCTCAGGTCTAGATGGAAGAGCATAACATCAGAGCTGGGCCCCACCACCCTGGACTACATCTCTAGGATGGCATGCTACTAGCTGGCCTCCACCTCTAGCAGCCTGAGCTCCACCTCTAACACCTCTATCTCCACCTCTAGCACCTCTACCTCCACCTCTGGCTAGATGGGCGGGCAGTCGAACACTCGGTGCCTGAACCATGGCACAGGAACCCGGATGCTAAGAGATGCTCGATGCTCGAGGACAAAATCTAGCAATGTGACCCGTATCACACAAGTATAACAAGTTCTCAGCTGCTGAGACTGCTGACCCTGACGACCTGAATGACCACCCCGAAAACTCTGGAGCGGCAGCGCACTGATAGGAGCTGGTGGTGCACTGTAGGACTGCTGATCAGAATACTGCATGTGAGAACCACGGCCACCTGAAGCACCGTGAGAAACCTGAAGTGCCGACTGAAAAGGCCTAGGAGGATGGCCTCTACCATACGAATCCCTGCCTCCTGACGAGGTGCCACTAAATCTGCCTGAATGACGAGGCCTCTTGTCAGACCCCTGACCACCTCCCTGCGATAAAACCATCTCAACTCTCCTGGCCACATTGACCGCCTCCTAGAAAGAAATCTCACTCCCCGTCTCCTTAGCCATCTAAAGTCGAATAGGCTGGATAAGTCCCTCAATGAACCTCCTCACTCTCTCTCTCTCAGTGGGAAGTATAAGTAGAGCATGACGGGCCAACTCGATAAACCTGGTCTCATACTGCCTCCAATAGATCTCTCTTTGAGTAACGGGAAGAAACTTCTCCAAGAATAGCTAAGGAAACTGCTCCCAAGTCAAAGCTGGTGATCCGGCTGGTCTAGCCAAACAATAATCTCTCCACCAAGTCTTGGCGGATCCAGATAAGCGAAAAGTAGATAAATCGACCCTATTGGTCTCCACTATCCCCATGTTCCTGAGAACCCCGTGACAGCTGTCTAGATAATCCCGGGGATCCTCAGAAGATGTACTGCTGAAAGTGGCAGTGAAGAGCTTGGTGAACCTATCCAATCTCCACAAGGCATCGGGAGTCATAGCTGCTTCGTCACCGGTCTAGGCTACCACACCCGGCTGAACCGCTCCAACTGGCTAAACTGCTGGAGTCTGAAACTGGGGAGCCACCTGCTCCGGAGTGCGAGTAGCAGGAGTCTGGGCCCCTCCTCCAGCCTGAGAGACGGCTGGTGCTACAGGAAGAAAGCCTTCCCGGGTGACACTCTCCATAAGGCCCACTAGACGGACCAGAGCATCTTGGAGTACCGGGGTGGCGATGAACCCCTCTGGGACCTGAGCTGGGCCCACTGAAACTGTCTAGGTCGGAACCTCATCATCAAACTCTACTTGAGGCTCCGCCGCTGGTGCTGCTGCTCTGGGCTGAGCTCTGCCCCTGCCTCGGCCTCTAGCACGACCTCGGCCTTGTCCTCTGCCCCTCGTAGGAGCTGCCGCTGGGGGCTCGGGCTGCTGATCAGCTGACGAAGCGGTACGTGTTCTCACCATCTGCGAAAGAACAGAGTAGAAGTTCAATTAGCATTGAGAATTCAAACCGCACGACAAAGATGAATAGAAGTGAAATTGTTCCTAACTCTGTAGCCTCTGGGGGATAAGCACAAACGTCTCCATACCAATCCCTCAGACTCTACTAAGCTTGTCCGTGAATTGTGAGACCTAAGAAACCTAGAGCTCTGATACCAACTTGTCGTGACCCGAATTTCCCACCGCCAGGACCGTGATGGCGCCTAACATTGAACCCACTAGGCAAGCCAACGTTATTGGTTATTTTGCCTTTTTCCTTTATCTTTAACAATTTACCAAATGATATAAGAAAATCAGCGGAAATCAAAATGCGGAAGAACAGAATTTAACAGTTTAACTTAATACAATACGAAATCCATAATAAAACTCCACCCAAAACTGGTGTCACAATTTCACGGACTATCTACGAATACTACAAATAGTGGTCTGAAAAAGAAAATACAAATCTGTCTCAGAAATAGATAAAACAGAATAGAAGCAACATAGAAGGGGAAGACAAGGCCTGCGGACGCCTGCAAGACTACCTCGGGTCTCCGTTAGACTGAAGGCAGCAACCTCGAACTATGGTCCGTAGGGTCCAGTATCAGGATCTGCACAAAAGTGCAGAGTGTAGCATCAGTACAACCGACCCCATGTATTGGTAAGTACCGAGCCTAACCTCGGCGAAGTAATGACGAGGCTAGGACACGACCAACATCATAAACCTGTGCAGTTAACGATATCTAACAGAATAACAATAATAGAAGCTATCAGAAGTTTACGGGAAGGGGCAACATGCTATGGGGGATACCAGAATAAGAAAACACATAAATAACGGAAACGAAACAATCAAGGCACTTGAACCGATAACAAGAAATAATCACAGCAACAGAAAACAAATACACGACATCACTCTTCGTGCTTTTACTCTCAATCCTCACCATGCAATCAATAATGGAAATGTGCACGACATCACCCTTCGTGCTTTATCACTCTTCCTCACCATATGCATCAATATAAATGTAAATGTGCACGGCATCACCCTTCGTGCTTTATCACTCTTTCTCACCATATGCATCAGTATGAATGTGCATGACATCACCCTTCGTGCTTTATCTCTCTTACTCACCATATGCATCAATATAAATGTAAATGTGCACGGCATCACCCTTCGTGCTTTATCACTCTTTCCTCACCCAAACAATAGAAACAATAACATCCCGGCAAGGGAATCAACAATGGAAACAAACACAAATCCCGGCAAGGGAATCTGCTATAACCAATCTCGTTCCAACAGTTATCTTCACAAAATGAATCTCAACTTGAACCAATACTCAACAATGATCAAATACCAAAAAAAATATCATAATCTTGTTCAACAGGGGTAATCTTCAATTTAAGCATGGATAGTACATAATGAGAATCACCACAATCACAATATAAGACTTACGTGCATACTTGACACCAACATATAGATACTCGTTACCACATCGATACGTCGTACACAACACTAACACGTAGCAAATAAGACACAACACCTATTCCCTCAAGCTAAGGTTAGGCCAAATAGTTACCTCGAATTCTACGGCCTAACTCAAGCCTCAAATACCGCTTTCCCCTTAGATTTCGTCTCAAATTCACTTGTATCTAGCCATAATAAACTTAACAACATCAATAAATGCTAAAGAATTCAACTCCAATGCTTAATTATAGGTTTTCTATCATTTTCCCCAAAAAGTCAAAAATCGACCTCGAGCCCGCTTGGTCAAAACTCGAGGTTCGGACCTAAATCCGATTACCCATTCACCCCGAGCCCGGATATGCAATTATTTGTGGAATCCGACCTCAATTTGATGTCTAATTCCCCAAATTTCGAAATTCCCAAATTTCACCCAAAAACACCCAATTTCCCATGAAAATCCCTAGATTTTGTGATTAAATCTTGTAAAAAGATGATGTAGATTGAGAGAAATGAGTTAGAAGCTGTTTACCTATGATACGGGGAAGAACTTTTCTTTGGAAAATCGCCTATGAGAGCTTAGGGTTTGAGAGAATTTGAAAAATGATGAAAATCCCGTCTAAGTTATAATTTACATAATCGCAGTTATCGCATTTGCGATGACAGGTTCACAAATGCGAACTCGCAAATCCGACCAATGCTTCGCAAATGTGAAGGTTGGCCTGGCCTACTACCTTCGCAAATGCGAACTTTGTTCGCAATTGCGGCTATTGTACATGTCGCATTTGCGACGATGAACTTCGCAGTTGCGAAGGTCCCCTGCCCAGCCAGTCTTTGCAATTGCGATGAGCCTTCGCAATTGCGGTGCTCGCATTTGCGAGCCAGACTTCGCAAATGCGAAGTCTGCAGACCTGCAATCACACCAGCAATTTCCTTAAGTCTCAAAACACTTCGTGGCCTATCCAAAACTCACCCGAGCCCTCGGGGCTCCAAACCAAACATGAACACAAGTCTAAAAATATCATATGGACTTGCTCGTGCGATCAACTAGCCAAAATAACATCTTAAACAATAAATTTAGCATCAAAATCAATGAAATTCTCAAGAACACCTAAAGTTACTATTTTCACAACCGAGGGTCCGATTTATATCAAATCAACTCCGATTCTTACCAAATTTTACAAATTCGACTTAAACATTATTTTAAACCTGTACCGGGCTCCGAAACCAAAATATGGGCCCGATACCATCAAGAACACACACCATTTCATTTCCAAAAGTCTTTACATTTTCCAGCAAACAATTTTCTTTAAAAATTCTTTTCTCGGGGTAGGGACCTCGGAATTCAATTCCAGTCATACGCCCAAGTCCCATATTTTTCCACGGACCTCCGGGACCGTCAAATCACGGGACCGGGTCAGTTTAGCCAAAATGTTGACCGAAGTCAACTTAAATTTAATTTTAAAGGCAAAATTAGCATTTTTCTCAAGTTTTCACATAAAGGCTTTCCGGATATACGCCCAGACTGCGCACGCAAATCAAGGTGAGATAAAAGGAGGTTTTTAAGGCCTGAAAACACAGATTTGACTGTTAAAACAAGAGATGATATTCTCCACCTCTAAAACAATCGTTCATCCTCGAACGGACATAGAAAAGTACCTGAGTCGGTGAAAAGATGGGGATATCGGCTTCGCATATCAGACTCGGACTCCTAGGTAGCTACCTCAATAGGCTGACCTCTCCACTAAACACAAACCGACGGAGAACTCTTTGATCTCAACTGACGAACCTGTCGGTCTAGAATAGCCACCGACTCCTCCTCATAGGTCAAGTCCTTGTCCAACTGGACAGTTGTTGATACCCAATTTTTTCCTATATTTTTATATATGCTAAATACTTTCAAAATAGCATGTACAGGCATATATAAGCATGCCCCAAAGTTTTGGTATTTTTCCTTTATTGTTTAAGATTTTAAAACCAATTTATTGTCTATTTTAATACTACAAAATTCAATAATTATTCCCAAACTAGCATTTTTTTTAGTGAATAATTTANGTGGCACTCTGAAATGCAACTAGGGGATGTCGTACCCTATGTTCGCAGAAAATAATGCAACCAGGGGATGTAGTACCCTGTGTTGGCAACAAAATGAGGCTCGTGGCGCTCTGAAATGCAACTAGGGGATGTCGTACCCTATGTTGGCAGAAAATAATGCAACCAGGGGATGTAGTACCCTGTGCTGAGGCTCGTGGCACTCTGAAATGCTACTAGGGGATGTCGTACCCTATGTAGAAAATAATGCAACCAGGGGATGTAGTACCCTGTGTTCCCTATGTTGGCAGAAAATAATGCAACCAGGGGATGTAGTACCCTGTGCTGGCAACAAAATGAGGCTCGTGGCACTCTGAAATGCAACTAGGGGATGTCGTACCCTATGTTGGCAGAAAATAATGCAACCAGGGGATGAAGTACCCTGTGTTGGCAATCGTGGCACTCTGAAATGCTACTAGGGAATGTCGTACCCTATGTAGAAAATAATGCAACCAGGGGATGTAGTACCCTGTGTTGGCAATAAAATGAGGCTCGTGGCTCTCTGAAATGCTACTAGGGGATGTCGTACCCTATGTAGAAAATAATGCAACCAGGGGATGTAGTACCCTGTGTTGGCAATAAGAAGAGGCCCGTGGCACTCTAAAACGCTACTAGGGGATGTCGTATCCTATGTAGAAAATAATGCAACGACGGGATGTAGTACCCTGTGTTGGCAATAAGATGAGGCTCATGGCACTCTGAAATGCTACTAGGGAATGTTGTACCCTATGTTTGCAACAAGAAGTGCAACCAGGGAATGTAGTACCCTGTGTTGGCAATAAGATGTGCAACCAGGGAATGTAGTACCCTGTATTGAAGATAGGGTGTTGATTCCCTATAATGAAACTAAAAATAACATGATTACATGCATATTGGAAGGAAATCATGGATTTGAGAACTTCACTTGGTGGTGTTGGTCTTTCCACGAACTATTTCATAAAATTGTTCTGTTATTGTTCTGAACAAAGAAAGATTCATTAGTTCTAAAATGGTGGTCGGAATCTATGTCCACCAAAGCTATGGGGATCTCACACCCACCCCCTGGTGCTCTTATACACCGGTTTTCTGAAGATTCAAGGCCTGACCTTGAAGATCTCTACCCAGATCTCCTTCGATTCAGGGTTCCATGGTCGTCTCAGGCTTTACTCCGGCATATCGTGGACGTTCGAGCCTGAGTCTAACTTCTCCGGCTTAGATCCACGAGTTTTCCAGGCCTTTCTAACTTCTAGGTTTCTTCTGAAACCCTAACCTTTCGAGGTTCTTCTGATTTCTCTAGATCTGTCCTAAATCAGTGTTTATCTTGGGGTCTCAAACGTTTTCTCAAAAGTTTCTTTCAAAACTTGCTTTTTAACCTTTTCATCTTCCCCGATTTAGGGTTTCTTTGATCTTTTAACATGCTCTACTGTGATTCTTATATGTTTTTTTTCTACTATGTTTCTTCTATGATCCTTATGTGCTTCTTCTACTGTGTTTCTTCTACCTTGTTCTTACGAGTTCTTCTACTGTATTTTTTTTGCATGATTGTTCTTTATTATGTTATTCATGAATTTCTTCTACTGGGAAATACGTGTTCCTTTATGGTTTCTGCTCTTATTCCGTTAATATTTTTGCCTGACTTACTTGTCTTCATCTCTAGACTCGATTAATGGTAAAAACCCTAGAATTTGGGGGTTCATTCGAGTTTTGAGGTTATTTGTTATGTGATTTATTTGTTTCTTATATTTGAACGTGTTGATTTCAAAACCCTAGTCTCTTTGGACCTATTTGAGTTCCTGAAGTTGCTTCCTCTACTGTTCGACTGAGTTTCGAGATCTTTGTGTCAACTTTGTTTATTCATACGATTCTGACCTCTTTACTTGACCTTTCGCATGCTATCTGGTATTCCCTCTTCTCTGAGATGACTACCATGTTCCTATGGTCCTCTACTCACCGATTTTCTTTGATTGCATGACACTCTTCTTTGTCTTAATCCAGCCTCGCATGCTTAATGTTTATGCTATCTTTATAGGTCAAATTTCCCTCTCAAAATAACCTTGATTGTGGACTGATTTCAAATTTCTTTGTGTAATTCTGATTGCACTCTTGAATTGATTCTTTCCTTTATTGTTTTGATTTCCTTTGTTTCTTGGACTTGTTGAAATATTTTCCTTTTGACCCTGCCTTTCTACTTAAGTTGATTTGATCCCATTACCTTAATTACATTAGTATGGGATTATTACAGACCTTTCCTTAATTAAGGTCTAATGAACTTAACCCCTAATGCATGTGGTATACTCGTACTGTGCTGAAAATATTTCCTTATTTGTCATGTCCAGCCCTGTGTGATTTCTTTCCTTATTTAACACTTGCATGCTACCGTTTGGTTTAATTGCTTTATTAAAGGAAGTCTTTGATACTGATTTGATTTTAATAAGACACATATTCCTCCAATTATGTCTGAATTACAGTCCTTACCTTATTTTTGCATGTTTCTCACACTATAAATACCTGCTCTTTTATTAACACCCAACACAAAAAAAAAACACAAGAAAATAACACGAACACTGGAGTCTTTTCTGAACTCACACTCACACACAAAGTATTCTCTCTTGCTGTTTGTGCTGTGGCTTCTTTGCAAGACTTCTGCTCTCTTTTGCTTGTCTCTTTCTGAAACTGGTACGCCTTTATTTAAACTTTTGCCTCATCCCTATGTGTTTACTCTGTAGTCTCATTCTTTTGTGTGGTTTGCTGTTCATGTCCTGTAATTTATGCTAAGTATTTTTCCTTCTTCGCTTCTGTTCCCATATGAATCCCTACCCCCTAACCCCTTCTATGTGCTGAGTTAAAGCCTTGGCCTGACAGTATCCTAATTACTGCCCAGGCTTTGGTCTGACCTTCAATAGGTCCTAACTCTCCAATATTTGGCTAGTAGGCTGGTCAGGGGTGTGCCAGCATTCTATGTTGCTGGGCATGACCACCAGCCTGGCTTGGCATCCCTTAATTCCCTCTATTGCACTCACACTTGTTCCTAGATTCTAAGTTCTTCCCCCCTCCAATGAGCCTTGCCTTGGGACCTTGAGTTCCCTTGAGCTTGGACATTGGAGGGCTGGCCCTTCCACACTGCACTTTAATTCAGTTCTGTAATGATATCTGGGTGTAAGCATTGCCTGGAGTTCTTGAAACTCCTTGGAACTTTGACACATTCCAGATAAGAGAAAGGCCTTGGAACTTGATCCCGGCAGTTGGCTCATATCATGTTGTTAGACCTTGGGTCTGAATTAGGCTCCTTGGATGCAGCTTAAAAGCTCTGATGTAATTTTATTTTCTGTTTGATTCATTTGGTCTGTAATAAATTTTGTAATAACTTATGGGGTTTTAGTAAAAAGGGGAGGGTTATCTGTGTATGCATAAGGGTAGATATCCTGCCTATAGGAGTTTTTCTTTGAATTTCTGCACTTTCACATATAGAAATCATGCTTATTTCTGCACTTTCATCTATAGAAATCATGCTCATAGGAATTCTGCACTTTCATATAATATAGAAATCATGCTCATAAGAACTCTGCATATCATATAGATATCCTGCTCATAAGAATTCCGCATGTAGGAACCATGTCTTTAAGATTCTGCATTTTTTGCATCTATCATTAGGCAAACAGTTATAGGTCAAAATAATAATCAATTGCATCCTAGATATCATGCTCGTAGGATTTTCTGCACTCTTTCCACGCCTGTAAAAAGTGTGTAAAATTAACAACGCTAGAAAGCATGCCTATTGGAACTATCAACCCAATCTGAATCACTCATTTTAAGATTAGTCCGTCAGTAGTAACCAAATGCAGAACTCGTATCATTCTGTTAAAACTGGTAACTTTCAGTAATCAGTTCACTTTCTTATTCCTGAAACCAGTAGATGCCATCACTTAGGAAAACAAGTAAGCAGTTAATTAATTGCACCAGTCTTAGATAAGTTACAGCCAGGCGAGCCTAACGCGAACTTCTTGTCTAAAAATATGTAATGAACCAGCCTGCCTAACGTTAAGCATAATTTGGACCTAATCAGTATATGTAAGACGTGCTAAACTACATGATTTCTGTGATTAAAGGAGGTTTGTCTGAGCCTTAATTGCTTTTGTGCTCCCATAACTGTCTTATGTGTTTTGCCTGACGCCTTAGCATTTTAACCTTTTGAACCTATGAAAAGCCAAGCTCCCTCCCTTTAGGATTAGTGGTCCTAAAGCCTTCAGGACTGATAGGTGGGACGGGTAATAGCACGCTGTAGGTAACGACACCATTTCGCGCTTAATACCTTATCGGGGTGGGAAGGGTAGACATGGAGATGATGATCACACGATAACACTACGCGTACGATTGGTTACCGGTGTTGTGTGGATGATCCATGTGATTTATAAACCTAGGACCCCTTGCCCTATGTTACTTTGTTTAATATCAATAAATTCTGTCTTTTCAATTACCCAAAACTCCCCTTTATTTTTTTACTGCATTATCCCTTTTCCTTCTTTGTTTATAAATTCCAACATGTTTGTTAGCAACCCTTATGTGTAAATTTATTTGCATACTTGTTTACATTAAAGTCACAACATAGCATGGCCGGGAACAACACTAGTGGATCTTGAGGGGTTCCTAACACCTTCCCCTCGAGATAATTTCTAGCCCTTACCCGAACTCTGGTTTTCCAATTCAAAACCCTTCTTAGTGTCCTAATGCACTCAATCATTAGGTGACGACTCTTCAATTCCAAAAACCCAATTCCCAAACAGGAATAGAGTTGTCTTCCCGAATGTCGTTAACCCGATTTCGCAAGAAAAAGGGGGCGTCGACAGCATGGCGACTCTGCTGGGGAATTCTTTAGGCTTTTACCACTTCATGTTATATGTGACTTTATTGTTTTCTTTTATTGCTTTGTTTAATGCCTTTATTCGAAACTGACTTGTCTTTTGGTTTCCTTTTTCTTTTCTTTAACGCTTTCATTTACTGTTTTTCTTCAATACCGTTGTAATTTCCGAGCAATTATTGTAATCATTATGAACGTGAAAAAACGTGGCAATTTGTTTCATTTTTTGTAATTGCATTTTTCAACATCATATTCCACTCGTGCCAAACAAATACCATAGCAACACTTGATGAGTGGTTGCGCTCTTCCAATATTATTACCCCTTAAATTTTGGCAAAGGCGTATTTGCGGTAAAACTAGTCGATCAGCGGTGCAGTCGACGTTTCCGTGCCTTTTCCTCTTGAGTTGTCCGCTCAAGGGTACCGGTCTAGCACCCCATAGAAACCTTATTCTATTTAACTGTTCATGCATCACTGTCAAACCTAGTCGAGTCAGTTATGTTGTCCACATAATGACTCTTTAAGATGGCCTTATCCAAAGTCCACTGGGTTCCCCTGGGACCCAAACGGACAACACCATACTCTGTGCATTTATTTGGAGAACTAAATGTTGTTTATGCCAATTATTGATTTAAATAGTCGAGTCCGGCGGGGATAAGGGACTAACGCTTTGTTTTGCAGAAAATGAGGCACGAAGTCCCCAGATTCGGCATGGTAACCAATATTCACCCGAGGTTGCTAAGATGGTGGGAGGACCTTCCAGTGACCGGACTCTCGTCCGCAAGTATTTGGGAAACTTACCCTCTCTTTTGGAAATTCAGCCGGACGACAAAATCATAGAGGCTGCGACCTCATTCTGGGACAGTGATAGATCCATATTTCGATTTGGGGACCTTGAAATGACCCCGCTGCTCGAGGAAATAGGAGGGTTAGCCGGTATTCCTTGGGAGACTTCGGGTTTGCTCATGCCAGAAAACCGAAAGGGTAAAGGTTTCTTCAAAATGATGGGGTTGAAGAAAAATTCAGATTTGACTTGTTTGAAGGACTCCTATGTTCCTTTCGACTACCTGTACGAGAGGTACGGTCATAGCAAGTCCTACCGCACCTATCCAGACGAATTCACCCTCACATCATTGGGGCATATCCATAGGAGAGTTTTCGTCTTCATGTTCTGCTTCCTGGGAATGATAGTGTTTCCCATGAAGAAGGCTAGGATCCATACCAGACTAGCCATGGTCGCCAAGACACTAATGGAGGGGATTGAAGGGCAACATTTCAGCATAGTGCCCATGATTGTTGCGGAGATCTACCGAGCTTTGGAAAATTGTCAACGAGGGGCCAGTCATTTCGAGGGATGCAACATATTACTCCAACTCTGGCTTATAGAACATCTCCAAAAAGGACAATACCGTCAAGAGCTTCCGCGAAGGCCGTGGAACGATCATATAGCCTTTCACCATCCCAATAGAATGAACTATATGCCTGACATGTTTGCTCGGCCAGGGGATGCTCGAGGATGGGTAGAATTGTTTGAAAACATGAAAGAAGACAAGGTGCAGTGGATGTTCGAATTGTTCCCCACTGGAGAGTTCATCATCCGCTCTCGGACGCTCCATTCCTTATACTCATTGGTCTAAGGGAAACTTATCCCTATGTCCCTCTCCGAGTCATGAGGAAGGCAGGTAGGAAGCAAGTCGTACCAAAGGTCGAGAAGATGAGTCATTTTAGGGTTGATTTCCAAGACGACGACAACCCATACAAATGTCAAGCTCAACAAATGTGGAACAACAAGATCGTCCTGGAGAGGGATTCTATGGAACCTGATAGGTATCATGCCGGCTACACCTCATACTATCTAGGTTGGCTAGAGGAAGATCATGCTGGGTTAGGACAGCCCGGGTCTGTTCGAGGTCACAGGGTCATCGACGAAAGGGTTGAGATACAGGTTAAGTACAATCAGTTGCGCAAAAGGATCAGGGAGTGTGAGAGTGAGCATCAGGAGATTCAGGAGGCTAATCAAAAGTTGATCGAGGAATGGAAGGATATGGCTATCAGAGCCAACAAGCGCTTGGGGCATTTGGAGCGAGGGTTAGTAGAGCTGGAAGGGAAGTTCATCCGGAGGATCGAGAATTGCCAAAACACCGAGGGTAATGAAGGAGGACATTTGGCTAGGGCTTATCTGCTGCTGGGATTGCGTGAGCTGGTGACGCTGTTCGATGGAGCCAAAGATGCCGAGTCTGGGGAAGGACCTTCTGGGACCAAATAGTTAGAAGTTTCTTTTCTTTGAAATGTAATAAGGCCAATGGCCATTAATGACATTTTTACTTTACGCAATTTTAGTGTCGTTTTGGGATTCGTCTTGTTTTTATCAATAAAATGAGGCATTTAGCATTATAAGTTCTCCAAATCAACTTGTCGCTAGGCCTACATCGGGCACAACGAGGCATCCAATTTAGGACACGATTTATGTTTTTATACTATGTGTTTAAATACCGCAATATTTTTTTCTCAGAATCCATACTGACTTGCTACCCTTTTTGTTTTTACTTTTATTTTTATTCCCCTCTCTAAAAGGTTAGTTCATGCATTCTGGCATTGTCAGTTTACTCCACAAGATCTAAGGGCCCTCCAGCTCCTCCTCCTCCAAGTCCTATCAAAAGCAAGAACAAAGCAAAGATGGAGAACATGAACAACATCAGAAAGGACGACTCAGCTGAAAGGGTAGAGGTTCCTCAGGGTGTTCAGGTATCCAAAGAAAGTGTCGCGCGGCTCGAACAAAAGTTACTGAAATTTCAAGAAGAATTAGACCAAGTTCGGAACTTGGCAAGTCTGTCATTCTCCCTCACGACTATAGACATCAACTTTCCCAATGGTCAACACCCCATACTTCCGCAGAACATCCCAAAGCCGCAAAAACAACCCACTACTCATCAAAATTGCAACACATATCACAACAACACTCCACTCTTCATCCCTGAACCATCAAATGATCATCCCCACCACACTCCCATATATGTGGAAACCATGCCACAATACACTCAACCCATTCAAACGCACCAGAGTCTGATGACAAAGACTCTCTCATCTAGAACCTGGCAGCTGAGCTCAAAAAGTTTACTAGCTGGGTCCAGGGCGTGGAAGGAAACAAAGGCATTGAAGGGTTGAATTATGAGGATCTTTGCATCCAACCAGACGTTGAACTTCCCGAGGGGTACAAACTTCCCAAGTTCGAAATGTTTGATGGCTCAGGGGATCCTAGAGTCCATCTGAGGACATATTGTGATAAACTGGTCGGTGTAGGAAGAGACGAGAAGATTCGCATGAAACTCTTCATGAGAAGTTTGAAAGGCGATGCGCTATCTTGGTACATTAGCCAAGATCCCAAGAAATGGACGAGCTGGGTAGGAATGGCGTCCGATTTCATGGACAGGTTCAGGTTCAACACAGAAAATGCACCAGATATCTTCTACATCCAGAATCTGAAAAAGAAACCCACTGAGACATTCTGCGAGTATGCTACTCGATGGAGATCCGAGGCTGCTAAGGTCAGGCCGGCCTTAGAGGAAGAACAGATGAACCGATTTTTCATCCGAGCGCAAGATCCGCAGTATTATGAGAGGTTAATGTTGATAGAGGGCCAGAAATTCTCCGATATCATCAAGCTAGGAGAAAGGATTGAAGAGGGCACTAAGAACGGAATGGTCACTAATTTTGAAGCACTACAGGCTACAAACAAAGCCCTACAATCTAGTGGCGCGTCCAAGAAAAAGGACGTGAGTGCCGTGATGGTTGCACAGAGAACCAAGTCCCCAATAAAATACCAAGCCTACCCGGTACCCCCTATCACATACCAACCTATCCCCAACTACCAAGCACCTCCGCCTTCTTACCAAATTCCATCACCCGCTTACCAATCATCTCCCTCTCCCACATATCAACCTACCTCACCAAAATATTCCCAACCTAGACCCGTCTACCAAGCCTATAATGCCCACTACCAATCACCTCCCGCCCGCCAAAATTTCCCCAGGCCACGCCCTAACTTTGACCGCAAACCTCCCAGGCAATACACCGCCATCGCCGAGCCAATCGACCAACTATATGAAAGACTCAAAGCAGCTGGTTACGTCACCCCGATCCCCGCCATAACTCTAGATAATCCTTCCCAGTGGGTCAATCCAAATAAAACTTGTGCATACCATTCCGGCATGAAAGGACATACCATCGATGAGTGCCGATCTCTGTAAGATAAAATCCAAGCTCTAATTGACAACAAAATCATAGTGGCCAAGGAACCTGCTCCCAACGTTCACGACAATCCCTTGCCTGATCATAACGGTGGTGGTGTGCATATGATCGAAGTGGAAGATGATTGGGACCCCAAGGGGTTAATTGGATTAATTGTCGAGGGTGACGAGCCTAAGAAAACAGCCGTCACACTGAATCCAATTGTAGTTCAGATTCATCCCTCTAGGAATGATAAAGTAAACATGTCTGTGCCTCTCGAGTTTGAAACACCGTCATCCGAAAGGACCGTAGAGCCGATTGAGGTGCAGTTTGGGTCTCCGAAAGTACCATTCGAAGTTGCTATATTGCCACCTAAAATGAGAGTGCCCATTCCTGTAGCGATGTCAACCGTAAGACCATACCTTGGGATTACACCACCGAGGCAAGAAGGAAGGGAAAGACTAGGTCCGGAGAAGCAATTGCAACACAGGGTGTGACCAGGACCGGCAGGGTTTATACTCCGAAACATTTGGTTGAATCAAGTAAGCAGGCCTCTGGACGGCCTATTGAAAGTGGGCCCGATGATCTCTGGCGGAAGATACAGGCAAAAAGAATACTCAGTTGTCGACCAATTGAACAAAACACCGACGCAGATCTCCATTCTCGCTCTACTGCAAAGCTCCGAGACACACAAGAACACCCTGATAAAAGATACTGAGCGAGGCATACGTACCCAGCAATATAACTGGAGGAGAAATGGCAAACATGGTCGGGAAAGGTATTGGAAGAGTCATAAAGATCACT
>NW_017674631.1:84631-90118 GCF_001879085.1 Nicotiana attenuata | reverse complement strand
GGCATGATTTCTACCCGATTTCCCTCACAAAAATCATACAAGAATCCCCTCCCTTTTACTAATTTCCCCAATATCTATTTACAAGGATATTATTACAGACCATAAATGAATTACATAATGAATAAAGCTATACAATAGGGAGCCTGAAATAGGCCCAAAGTGAACCTGGAAATACCAGGCCTTCAAACAGTCCCAGATGCCATAGTCTCATGATGTCCAATAAGGGTATCCTAGTGCGTCAAAGTTCCCAAGGGCTTTAGGGACCCCGGGCAATGCTCACACCAGGATTCTTTTAAATAGAAGAGTAGGTATGTGCAGTGTGGAAGGGCCAGCCCCAGTGTGCCAGAATTCGGAGGAATCTCATGGATTTCTAGGCAGTACACACACTGGAGCGGAAGAACTTAAGTAATCTAAGAGTAGAAGTGAGAGTGCTTGACATAGTAGTGACAGTTTAAGGAAAATACTTTAGAAGTAAAATAGTTCAGGGGTCCAAGAGTCAAAACAGTTCAAAGGTAGAAATAGTTAAGGAGTAAAACTGTTCAGGAGTGAAAACAACAGTTAGAAACATTCTAAAAATAGCAACATAGTCATAAAGCAAGAATTCACATTGCCTAGATTTAGCAGAAGGAGTTTAGTCCTGAACTCAACAATGGTTTCTTATGGTCTTGGTCCATTAACTGATACTAGGTGAACATACAGTATTGCATCAATTATAGGGTATCATGTTGGGATCAGACAGTCACACATAAAAGCAAGCAAGTTGAGGGAATAGAGACCATGACTTAATCAGGGGTTTATTAGGGATGAACATCTATAACAGGACAACAGTCATAGGTCTAATGACATAGGGGCAGACACATAGACATATTGTAAGCAAAAAAACACATAGGTCTAGCAAATAGAATAGGCATGTTGATGACAAAGAACCTACTGATCCATGAAAGTAATCATGCTAAAAACAAACACATAGGTCTAGTTCAAAACAGGAATGTTGATGACAAAGAAGATACTGATTCAATGACATGAAAGTATACATGTTGAGGACACACAAGTCTTGGTTAATAGAAACAGACATGTGGACATATTGAAGACAGGAAAACCACATAGGTCTTTGTTAAATAGGCATGCTGAAAACAAAGAACATACTAATTCAATGACATGAAAGTAAGCATGTTGAGAACGAGAAGCATACCTATTTAGTAACATGCAAGTGATCATGTTGAGCAGTAAGTACATAAACTAAATCATACAGATGTCTGAATAATAGTAAAGTGAGGCATTCCAGTTAGGAATTTGCAGTAGGAGAGTGAAGTAAATAGGATCCAAGATCTAGCCTTGGCTTTCAGCCGGCTAGACAGTGCAATAGACAAATAGTAATAGAGAGCAAGAGCTTTTAGTGGTGTTTTTCCTTAGGTCTGTGTGTGTGTGTGTTTAAAACAGAGTGATGTATTTATAGGAGTCGAGTAGAATAAAGTAAATAGGGCAAGGCAGATTGACATTTCAAAATAAGGTAAGGAAGTAGTCAAGTAATCAATCAAGCTTGATAGGGGACAGGAAACTAGGGAGTTATACCCATAAATAGCTCTGATTGAATTTTATATAAGGCAAGAAATGGGTTTATCAGTCAATTAGGGTTAAAATCCTTAAATAAGGTAATCAATTTCACACATAAGACAACACGGGTAATCAGAGACCAATCAAGGGTCAATTAACCCAAAAATAGGCAAGAGACGTAAATTAAGAACCTCAAGATTAAGGAAAACAAACAGAAATCAGTAAATTACTTCAGTAAACAAATGAAACCCTAGATAATTAGGCTAATCAGTGAATTATTCAAACAATAACGGACAAGAGTTTGAAATCAAACAATGTATAGTCAGACAATTGAACCAGAAACATAATCATGCGAGAAAGATAAACAAACATAAGGATATCAGAAAACCTTTTGCGAAGCCAAAGCCCTAATTTGAAAAATACCTAAAGTTGATTAACAACGGGAAAACCAAAGGACCCTTAAACAAAACAACCATGGAAACTTGAAATACTTCAAACATGCAGAGATCCGGACAACCAATAACAAGGAAATCAAAAACCCTTCGTAACACAGTGCTAAAAATCGGTTAATAGTAGAGAAATAAGAGAATCTTAAAGAAAAATCAGTGATGAACTCAGAATCGTTCCAGATCTACAAAGATCTGGACAGATTCAAGTCTAAACATTAGGGTTTTGAAGAAAAAGGAAAGGGTAAAGAGAATCTGGCCTTGAACCAGAGATTTGCACCGTAAAACATCGATAGAAAAGCACTCACAGACCATAGACGGACTCTCAGAGAGTCTTGGACAAGATTTGGGCTAGATCTCTTCGATATCTTTCCATGTGATTGCAAGAACGAGCATCCAAGAGACGTAGGAGACAAGTAGAAGTCTCACACAGCCATGGAATTAAATCTATGGATCGAATAGGAATCAAAAAGATTAGGGCTGGTTTTGGGTGGCGGCGGCTAGGGTTAGGATTAGGTTTCAGAGAGACGGAGAGGATTAGGGATTCTAGGGCGGCTGTTTGGTAAGAATGAATTAGGTTAGGGGGTCATTCACGTTAAAAATGGTAAAAGTGAACGGTGGCCGTTGATCTTTGTGATCAACGGCCAGGATTGAAAGGTTTGGGGGCCGGGTTTTAATTCGATTTGGGCCTGGTCTTAGTGGGTTAGGGATTTGGGGTTGAAATTGGGCAATTTAATTAGGTTAGGTCCGAAAATAAAGGGCTATTTGTTAGATGCCCATTTAATTGCTAAAAAAAATTAAAAATAGTTAATAGATTGTAAAAAATAATTTTCATGCCTAGAAATGTTATAATTACTTAATATTTTAAAAAAATGTAAAAGGTTATTTTCTGGTAAAATAATGTAATAATGTATGCATGGGCTATAATTGCAAAGTAATTGCAATTTTTTAACCCCAAAAATGCAAATGTGGCTATTTGTGAAATAATTATTAAAACATAATGCGAATGCAAAATGATAAAATCAAGCCACAAAAATTATTATAAAACCATTTGTGATGCAATCAGTGATTGTTTATATGAATAAAATACTTGGATAAATTAATTAAAATCTTTAGAAATACAGAAATTATGGAAAAATATTAATTGATGCTAATGCATATTTTTGAAAATATTATAGGGAAAAATTGGGTATCAACATCGTTCCGTAGTCCCAAAGTAAATATGCAGTATAGGGGGATCTCCCGGAATACCATTCCGTAGTCCCAAAGTAAATATGCGGCTCAACCAATATAAACAACAGTTTCAACAAGGAAATATACAATTTAGACTAAGTTCACATCAAAGAAAAACAAGAAATTTCACCAAACATGCTGCACAGAGTTTAAATAGACAGTTAAAACATGTAGGCATGCTTTTCGAATCTGAACAAGGTTATTACATATGCTAGAGTAGTTTAAACAAGGAAAAACAGGTTAAGACTTAGTGAAAAATGGAGTTTTACAATAAATAGTCCGTGTACGTACGCGTCACCTCACGTAAACGGCGCTCATATATCAAACAGTACCAAAATCCTAAGGGGAGTTCCCCCATACAAGGTTAGGCAAGCCACTTACCTCGAACCAAGCTCAAATCAATCCGTAATAATGCTCTTTCCACGAATATCCGGCTCCGGATGGCCCAAATCTAGCCAAATCAATTATGTCACGACCCAAAATCCACTATGGGTCGTGATGGAGCCGGACACCGTTGTCAGGCAAGCCAACTAAATATTTAATTAAACTCCAATTTTAACAATTTTTGAAAAGACCAAGATTTTTCCTTTAAATTTCCTAAGTACAAAAGTAGCTGCTTCATTTCAAATTGAATAATAGCAATCAATACAAAACATTTCAAAACCATCCCAGAACCCGGTGTCACAAGTGCATGAGCATCTACTGATAAGGATATTAAATACAATACAACATCCGTCCGGAATACAATGGACAGAAAGAAAATATAATTTTACTAGAAGGGACTTTACAAGCTGCGGGCCGCCTCGCATACTGCAACTCACCTAGTCCCCGAATCATCCGTGCTGCTATCTAAAGTAACATATACCTGTGCAACAAAAATGCACAGAAGTGTAGTATGAGTACGTAGTCAACGTGTACTTAGTGAGTATCCCACCTAACCTCGAAGGGGTAGAGACGAGATGGTCAACCTGGACACTCACTAGCGGTCCAATAATAATACACTAAATATGTGTGGAAATCAGGGATTCATATAGCATGTTCTATTTCATAAAGTTGTAAAACAGGTAAACACCTTTTTAACAATTAACAAAGATTTTCAAGATTTACTCTCCTTTATCTTATCAATTTATATCAAGCCACGAAGGGAAAATTTCATCATTTAACATTCCTCATGCATCAATATACAAAGAATATCATGCGCAAGTCATACCGAGGCGACGGCCCGATCCAACAGAAAATAAATGTGCACTTGCCGAGGGTCGACGGCGCGCCTATAGATGCATCTATTTCCCTGCTCGCGAATTAATCATGCGACGCGGTCAACATGAAATAAACACATACCCTGCTCGCGAATCATACATGCGACGCAGGTACACATAGAGATACATGCTCAGTCAATCAAGTAAGAACTTATCAGGGAGTGTTTATCAAGATATATTCAACTCTCTTTTAACAACCTTTAAGAAGTAAGGTTAAATCCCTTTAGAAATTCATTTACAAATTCCATGTGATATAAGCAATTTAAACTATCAAAGAGTTTACAAATAATCCAAGTATTCATGCTTTTGGGTCCTAGACTACCCGGACTATAGCATAATAGTAGCTACGCACGGACTCTCGTCACCTCGTGCGTACGCAGCCCCCACAATAGGAGCACATAGCCAAATAATTAACCTATGGGGACATTTCCCCCTCACAATGTTAGAAAGGAGACTCACCTCGCTCCGAAGACTCATAACCGGCATTCTACATTCCTCCAAAGACTTGCACCAACGCACAATGCTCCAAAACTAGCCAATGATTGTACAAATCCATTAATATATGCTCAAATATTCATAACAAACTAATTTATAGCAATTCCTAACTCCGATTAAAAAGTTGACCAAAACGCCCTCGGGCCCACATGCCCGGAATCCAAAAATTTTCGAAGATAAAGTTTACCCATGGCTTCACTAGCTCAATTATATAATTTACTCCTAATTCCATGCTCAAATTCGTGGCTAAATCCAAGAATATAATTTTCTAGGTTTCCACCAAAAACCTCCATTTTCTACAATTTCCCAAGCCTAAATCCATACATAATTGATGTATTCAACTCAAAAATAGGTGGGGATAACTTACCTTAACATAGATGACGAAAATCCCCTCTTTGAAGCTCCCCAAAATCGCCCAAGCCTTGAAAAATGAGAGAAATGAACTCCAAATCACGATTTTAAAACAAGCCTTCTGCCCAGCATTTTTCGCATCTGCGGAC
>NW_017674631.1:56164-82431 GCF_001879085.1 Nicotiana attenuata | reverse complement strand
ACCGACCTCAAGTCGATCCTGATCAAACCAACTAAGCCAATAATCATTCAAGGGTCCATACGAATTTTCCTCTTCTCATAACACACAAGGACAACCATCATAACCGGAGTACTCATCCGTAGTCCACAACTCAGAATCCGAGTGCCCTCCAGGCACATATTCTCAACTTATCAATATCATCCCGAATTTCCATACTTAGTCTAGATCATAAATCAATCAAGTGACTACGTGCCACATTTATGAAACCTTCCTGTGGGACACTCCCCCACAATCTACCATAACAATTTACTTGGTCTTACCTCCAACCCACCGACCGCACTAACGCTGAAAAGCGATCAAGAATCATTAACCATGATACAAGCCCTCTTTACAGAACACCAATCTCAGGGGACGCTGAAGACAATGCCGACTTACTTCAAACACCGAAGCTCCTTCCCTGCTTATCCGAGCACGTGATATCCTTACCAGCACCAAGCCGCACCCTTGATCCTCACTTCGAATTTCCATGCTACTCACTGCACCCAATGTGCCAACATACGATAGAACACGATTTTAACATTAATATTTTAACACTTCATCGTATAAGAACCTTTTACTTAACTCACTTCCGGAGTACCATAGCAGCACACAGGCAAATTTTTCATAACCGTAGAATATGCAAATCTCTAAGTAGTGGTCTAAGCCACCATAGCCCTTCCGGAATCTGCTTCCACACAACAAGCCATAACAGAAGAATGCTTCTGAATATCATTAATTGCGGCGGCTGACAAGCCTGATACGCCCATCACAATCACTTACATAACTCGATCCCGCCGAAGAAACTGACTGCCAACACTAATATGCCAAATTCAACTATGGCCATTCAACTACCTTTTTCCCATTTATCCCTGATTGCCTTAAAGATATTACTGATTTCTTCTAACACATAACATACTCCCTCTGCACTCATCCTGAGCGACCTCGAATCACGAGACCATGATGTCTCAAATCCCACGAACCATTTCATATCCCTGAAATGCTAAATCTCAAGTTAAAATATCATAGAACGTTCTGAGTCTCCATTCGTAAGCTACTGCAAAAGCTTGATTCTCAACTGCACCTATAGGCTCGAAATCATTAAACATCATACTTCATCTTTTGAATTTTCACTAGGACCGCTGCTGAGAGCCACCCGCTTTGACTTGGCCTCGAATATAATCAACTATATGAGTCTCCCATCACATGAGTATCCCTTTAGCGAAGAACCCGCCGAATCACTTCCCTTGGAACCCGCATATATATATAAAGCAAAGTCCTGAATCTTTTCCCCAAGTCTGAACATGGTCCAATAAGGCCAACGATAGCCTACCAATATGCTTAATAACCAGAAACTTAGCAAGTAATCAACTCTGCAACCCCATCACAAGCGGTGGGACTCTCCCACTTAGCTTGAAGCCATAATTTTACCAATTAGGAACTCACTCGTCCTTTTTATTTCTTATTGATATAACCTTGCACAATCAATCGCCAAACTTCTCGAGATCTCTCTGTAAAACCCCCTTTTTATACTCTAAATCATCCACCACATTCGCACGATCGATCCTTTCGCTACATACCTGATAAGATTCTTCGCAGAAGCCTCGCCAACCACGCGATTGCTAATCTGCTAACTTGGCTAACCCACCTACAGAAGGCTCTCCCCGGCACCTTCCAACACTGCTGCACAGGGTACAATTACTACGACATCAATGACCCTTCTTGAGTCTGAGCTCACACTCCAGTTGCACAGGTCCATTTTACCCCTTGTGGACATCATTGAAATGTGCGACAACATCCTCCCAATTCAAAGCCATGCTGCATCCTTCTTCATTTAAGCGACTCCTTTCCGTTATATTAAACCTCCGGCCGCACAAGAACCCCTACTTCACATTGAATCCGTAGACCCCAATCACCGATCACTAATATTATCAACTCACTCCAAACTCTCCTTAAGGTACGTGGTCCTTCCACTGCAAGCCCATATACATCTCCGCCACTCTCCCACTTTGGCGAAACTCATCCCCTTAATCGACTACTCAACCTTTGCTTCATATACCTGGCCTTTTAGCAATTTAAACTCCGCCTGACACTTCCCACATGCCTTTCCCATCCTTTGCTGCTCAGTTGCTGCCCTAATAAGATTTATCTTCATGGAACTTGAATCCTCAATTTGCTACTAACTCCAAACCTTTCCGAATGTCATCTTTCTCGAACCGTTAACAATAGAAATACTGATTCAATCCTGAACCACTGCATCCTGCGATATCTGATAGTTGTACCTCCGATACTATTTCCCAATACCTTGCCTCAAAGGCGAATTGTAGAAGATCATAACACCGATAAACTTAATACGCCCAATTAGGACAACAACACCCCAACATAGAAGAAGAAAAAAAATCCACCACGTTTGCAATTACCAAGTCTCATTACTTCCACCAGTCCACGTCTGATCCTCCTTAGTTCGATTGCCTTTCCCCCTGCCGGGAATAAAATATTGCTCTTGATTATGCACTGAGTAAACCTCCCTTGAAATTATTCACTGCCCTGACACGTGGGCAACACCCTACCATCATATTACTACTGCAGAATAGTCATTTATAAGCATCGCGGCAACTTGTGCCTAGCCTCAAATCCCTCGAAAATACCGCTACTGGGCTGAAACAATAAAATATTCTTCCATAAGGCGACGACAATAATCTGATCAGCTATACCGGAAGAAACATCCCGTATCACGTCTGTAGAACCATTACGGTTCCTCAATTCGATTTATGACAAGCGGTTCGCGTCGCATAGGATTGAGAGGAAAGAAACAAAGGCATAAGCCTCACATGAAATCGAATCGCACGACAAGGAATAAAGAAGGGAAGTACTCCTAACAGTCCTGCAGCCTCCCGAGGATAAGTACAGACGTCTCCGTACCGATCCGCGAGATTCTACTAGACTTGCTCATGACACGTGAGACCCTAGGAACCTAGTGCTCTGATACCATGTTGTCACGACCCAAAATCCACTATGGGTCGTGATGGTGCCGGACACCGTTGTCAGGCAAGCCAACTAAATATTTAATTAAACTCCAATTTTAACAATTTTTGAAAAGACCAAGATTTTTCCTTTAACTTTCCTAAGTACAAAAGTAGCTGCTTCATTTCAAATTGAATAATAGCAATCAATACAAAACATTTCAAAACCATCCCAGAACCCGGTGTCACAAGTGCATGAGCATCTACTGATAAGGATATCAAATACAATACAACATCCGTCCGGAATACAATGGACAGAAAGAAAATACAATTTACTAGAAGGGACTTTACAAGCTGCGGGCCGCCTCGCATACTGCAACTCACCTAGTCCCCGAATCATCCGTGCTGCTATCTAAAGTAACATATACCTGTGCAACAAAAATGCACAGAAGTGTAGTATGAGTACGTAGTCAACGTGTACTCAGTGAGTATCCCGCCTAACCTCGAAGGGGTAGAGACGAGATGGTCAACCTGGACACTCACTAGCGGTCCAATAATAATACACTAAATGTGTGAGGAAATCATGGATTCATATAGCATGTTCTATTTCATAAAGCTGTAAAACAGGTAAACACCTTTTTAACAATTAACAAAGATTTTCAAGATTTACTCTCCTTTATCTTATCAATTTATATCAAGCCACGAAGGGCAAATTTCATCATTTAACATTCCTCATGCATCAATATACAAAAAATTATCATGCGCAAGTCATACCGAGGCGACGACCCGATCCAACAGAAAATAAATGTGCACTTGCCGAGGGTCGACGGCGCGCCTATAGATGCATCTATTTCCCCGCTCGCGAATTAATCATGCGACGCGGTCAACATGAAATAAACACATACCCTGCTCGCGAATCATACATGCGACGCAGGTACACATAGAGATACATGCTCAGTCAATCAAGTAAGAACTTATCAGGGAGTGTTTATCAAGATATATTCAACTCTCTTTTAACAACCTTTAAGAAGTAAGGTTAAATCCCTTTAGAAATTCATTTACAAATTCCATGTGATATAAGCAATTTAAGCTATCAAAGAGTTTACAAATAATCCAAGTATTCATGCTTTTGGGTCCTAGACTACCCGGACAATAGCATAATAGTAGCTACGCACGGACTCTCGTCACCTCGTGCGTACGTAGCCCCCACAAATAGGAGCACATAACCAATTAATTCACCTATGGGGACATTTCCCCCTCACAAAGTTAGAAAGGAGACTCACCTCGCTCCGAAGACTCGTAACCGGCATTCTACATTCTTCCGAAGGCTTGAACCAACGCACAATGCACCAAAACTAGCCAATTAACGACAAACTAATGAGAACATGCTCAAATACTTGTTAGAAATTCAAATTATACAGATTCCCAACTCCGCTTAGTGAAATGACCAAAATGCCCTCGGGCCCACGTGCCCGGAATCCGAAATTTTTCGAAGATAAAGCTTACCCATGACTTTACTAGCTCAAATATACAATTTACTCCTAATTCCATGCTCAAATTCGTGGCTAAATTCCAATTTATAAATTTCTAGGTCTTCTTCTAAAAACACCAATTTCCCCACAATTTTCATGCCTAAATCCATGATATAATCTTGTATTTAACTTGGAAATGAGTAGGAGTAACTTACCTTGACATAGATGACGAAATCCCTCTTTGAAGCTCTCCAAAAATCGCCAAATGAAGTGAAGAAAATGGGTGAAATGAACAAAATCCGACTTTAAAACAACCCCTCTGCCACCAGCGATTTTCGCACCTGCGGTGCATTTTCCGCTTCTGCGGATGTCGCTTCTGCGACTTTTGGCCGCTTCTGCGGCTTCCTTGGGCCTGGCCCCTTCCGCTTCTGCGATATCACTTCCGCAGATGCGGTCCCGCTTCTGCGGAACCTTGACCGCATCTGCGGTCCACGAACCTTCGAACAATTCCGCTTCTGCGGCTCCCTCTACCGCTTCTGCGGGGCCGCTTCTGCGGTCCCATTTCCGCAGAAGCGGAAATACCAGCAATCAGCAAACCTCAGCCTTCCCAAAAATCCATTTTCGATCCGTTAACCACCCGGAATCCACCCGAGGCCCCCGGGACCCCAACCAATCATACCAACCAGTCCCAAAACACATTACGGACTTGCTCGAGGCCTCAAATCACATCAAACAACGCTAAAATCATGAATCAACCCCCAATCCAAGCTTTATGAACTTTAGAACTTCCAACTTCTACTTTCGATGCTTAAACCTATCAAATCACGTCCGATTGACCTCAAATTTTGCACACAAGTCATATTTGACATTACGGACCTACTGCAACTTCCGGAATCGGATTCCGACCCCGATATCAAAAAGTCCACTTCCGGTCAAACTTCTCAAAAACCTTCAAATTTCTATCTTTAGCCAAACGGCTCCAAAATGACCTACGGACCTCCGAATTCACTTCCGATCGCGCTCCCAACTCCAGAATCACCATACGGAGCTTTTCACAGTCTCGGAATCCTAAATGGACATCGATAACACTGAAATGCACTTCAAGCCAAACTTATGAAATTTCTTCTAAAATGCTAACTTCCACAATAGGCGCCAAAACACTCCCCGGTTATCCAAAACCCGAACCGGGCATACGCCCAAGTCCAAAATCATCATATGAATCTGCTGGAACCTTCAGATCCTGATTCCGAGGTCGTTTACTCAAAGATCCAATCCTAGTTTGTTCTTTCAACTTTAAATATCTGAAATGAGAATTCTCTTCCTAAATCAACTCTGAACTTCCCGGAACTTAATTCCGACCACGCGCACAAGTCATAATACCAGAAATGAAGCTGTTCACGGCCTCCGACTACTGAACGGAGCGCTAGGACTCAAAACGACCGATTGGGTCATTACAAATTACATAACATAAATATAGCTACAAGCAACTAATCTAGCTAATGAAATCAAAGCTAAGGCCAAAAAAAATAAAAAAAATGCCCAAAAAGCCTCCCCAGGCCCATGTTTCGGCATTGGGTTGAAGTCACAAATTATGAACACCCATTCACTCACGAGTTTACTCGTACCAAAATTATCCAAATCCGATGTCAATATTCCACTCAAAACTCAGAAATTAGATTGGGGAACTTTTCTCCCATTTTCCCAACTTTCTCACTCAAATTCCTTGATTAAATGAAGAAAACAACAATAGATTAATGAAATGCAACCAAAATCGAGAAAGGAATCATTACCCACAAGCTCCCTCTGAAAATCCCTCGAAATTTCGCCTCAATCCGAGATCTCTAGGTCCAAAAATATAGAATGAAATCAAACCCTCGATTTTTCCCTTTTTCTGCTAGTCAAACCGCACCTGCGGACCCTTCTTCGCACCTGCGGTGCTGCACCTGCGGAAATTCCATAGCAGGTGAGGAATTCACTTAAGTGCGCTGGGACCGCATCTGCGAGCACTGGGTCGCACCTGCGAGCTCGCTCCTGCGGTCCCCAACCGCTTCTGCGCCTCCATTACTTCGGACCCCTCACTAAATCTGTGAACCCAGCTGGACCAGGCCCATATCCGCTTCTGCGGCTCCGCACCTGTGGCCCAAAGTGCGCAGGTGAGAAAACACCAGGTGCAGCAACTTCAGCAAATTGCATAAGTCTGAAACCAATCCGTTAAGCACCCGAAACTCACCCGAGGCCCAAGGACCTCAACCAAACATACCAACCAATCCTAAACACCATACGAACTTAGTCGAGCACTCAAATCACATCAAACAACGCTAAAAACACCAATCATCCTCCGATTCAACCTTAAAGAACTTGAAACTTCCAAATTCGACAACCGATGATGAAACCAACCAAACCACATCCGATTGACCTCAAATTTTGCACACAAGTCATATTCAGCTCTACGGACCTATTCCAACTTCCGGAATCAGATTCCGACCTCGATATCAAAAATTCCACTACCGGCCCAGAACTCCCAAAATTCGACTTTCACTATTTCAAGTCTAAATGAGCTACGGGCCTCAAAAACACAATCCGGACACGCCCCTAAGCCCAAAATTACCCAACAGAGCTAACGGAATCGACGGATCTCCATTCTGGAGCTGTCTTCACACCGATCTGACTACGGTCCAAATCTTAGACTTAGGCTCCCATTTAGGGACTAGGTGTCCCAAAACACTTTAAAAACCAAAATGAAACCTCCCGACAAGTAAAAATAGTAGAAATAGATACGGGGAAAGCAGTTAATAGGGGATCGGGGCTCTAACTCTCAAAACGAGCGGCCGTATTGTTACACAAGTGCTATCATAAATCTGTATAACCACTGCGGTGTGCATCCCGATCCCAATATATGTAATCAATATAACATGTTGCAGCGTGCAACCCGATCCCATAATCTCACTCACACTCAGGCCCTCGACCTCACTCAGTCATCAATCTCTCCAGTCTCTCGGGCTCACAATGCCATGAAACTAGCCCAAAATGATGATACGATATGCCAATAAATGGTAACAGAGACTAAGATTTGATATGCATATGAATGCGTATGACTAAGTATATAAAGCAATGAAAGCAGATAACTCAACAGCAGAAATGACCTCAGTGGGTCCCAACAAGATAAGCATGTAGCCCAGACATGATTTCTAATATGGATCACAACTCAATAGCTCAAATACGTAGAAATTTCATGGTTACAGGTAAGATCGGGTAACTACACAGTACCACAGAAATAGCAGAGTCACAATTCCCACTGTGTACGCCCAGATACCCGTCACCTAGCATGTGCGTCACCACAACACCAATCACATAACACGTAATTAGGGGTTTCATACCTTCAACACCAAGTTTAGAAGAGTTACTTACCTCGAACAAGCCAAATCCAATACCTAGCAAGCCAAACGATGCTCCAAAAATGCCACCATGCGCATACCGACCTCTGAACGGCTCGAAACTAGCCAAAGAAACTTAAATACATCAAATAATGCCAAAGGAAATAAACCCAATCGTTAAAGGTCGAATCTTTAATCAAAATCCCATAGTCGACAAAAAAGTCAAACTTAGGCCCGCACCTCAAAACCCACCAAAACTCACAAAATCCGATAACTTATTCAATTACGAGTCCAACCATACTAGTTTCACTCAAATCCGACTCCGAATCGATATTCAAAACTCAAAAATTCACGAAATTTTAAACAAAACCCCCAAATTTCACTTTGAAATCATCAATCAAATGTCAAAAACAACGATGGATTCATGAAATATAACAAAAATTGAGTATAGAACACTTACCTCAATCCATATGATGAAAATCATCTCCAAAAATTGCACAAATCCGAGCTCCACAACTCAAAATATGTTAAATGAATAAAACCCTCGATTTAACACCATTCTACCTCATTTCCTATGCCAAACGATCCCGAAACTTGCTTTTAATGCCTCCAATGGATTCCTTGTGAAATTCTAGTCAAGTTAGACTCTTGAATCACTCTATTTGACCTTATATTGAAGGAGATATGTTGGTTTCAATATTTAAAAATAATGAAGATTCTTAAATACGAAGTCAGTGGCAATTTCGTAATTAATCTGAAAAATCTTGCAACCCAATTCTTAGAAAAATGACCATAAAATCCTCATACGATACCCAAATTCAATGATTCTTTTTCTATGGCTCCGTAATTACGATACAGATCTAATGCTTCAATCAAAACAGAAACCGGAGCTCATTTGTTCAATGTGGTACCATTTATGCATGAAGAAATGACGCCGAAACATAAGAAAGATGAGTGCAACACAACCCAAACCTATCCAAAACTCACCCGAGCACCTCGGGCCCCCGTACGAACATACCAACAAGTCCCATAACATAACACGGACCTACTCGACGCCTCAATCACGCATAACAACATCGAAACAATGAAACGCACCTCAAATAAACTTAATGAATTTTCGAACTTTCGACTTCCAAAACTCACACCGAAACATACCAAATCAACTCGGAATGAACTCAAATTTTTCACACTAGTTCTAATACATCATACAGAGCTACTAGTGCCCCCAAACTACCGAGCGAAGTGCAAATGTTTAAAACGATCAATTGGGTCGTTACAGATGAAAATGCTTCACCTTGTAGTCAAGGATGGCATGTCTCATATGATGATGGTTTCACATTATACTAATCATATGTGATCACTTGTTCGAGCAGTGAAAATAGCCTTCTGTAGAAATATAGGGTAAGACTGCGTACAATAGACCCTTGTAGCAGGAGCTTAATGCACCGGGCAATTTTTTTTTTTTTTTAATATATGCGATCACTATTATTTTAGCTACAATAAAAATGCAAAATTTGTTTCAAATTCCCGAGGAATGCCATGACATACATGCAATAAGAGACACGTTTTTGTTGAGTTGAGGTGTCTTTGATCACTAGCTAAGTTAGGATGTCTATCTTAAATTACAATAGTATCAAAAGTGACTTAAAAGTGGCCAGCCTATAGCTAATTTTCTTATTAGTTGCAAGTCGATAGTGCATTCAAGCGACGAACAAGGGTTATGGTGGACTGGTAAGTACTCCTTCATTCTTAACCAGTGGTCTCGGGTTCGAGCCCTAAGTATGGAGTCGCCTTTGATAGGGAGCGTTTTACCCCCTAATGTAGGACTTCCCGGCTCGAATCTAGATTTGATCATGCCCCGATGCGAGTACATAATTATTTTTCTGTTGTTTATTAATGTTAATACATTATTCCCAGAGGGAGGAAGCTCAATAAAACCGAAATTTATTAAGGGCGATGAGGAAAAATAATAAATTTAATAAGCGAGGAAGTCTAGAAAAGATCATAATTTGGTAAAAAAGATTAGCAAGAATAGAATTTCATTTAATATTATTGACTTAATTTTGTATCAGAATTAGGGGAAAGGCAGAAACAGAGGAAGAACAAAATTTCCATGCCACTAAGGTATTTAATTGAGAAATTTTCAGAAACCACTATCTTTTATTGGTTATTAGCTAGTTGTAGCTACTATTTACTATATTATATCCTATAGCTATGTTTTCATATTTTTTAGAGTGTATTCGATGTATTTAAGCTATTGTATTCATGAATACAGTAGCATTTCTAGGCCTGAAACAGGGGATTACAGCTAGACATATTTTTGTATTCGACTGTATTCATGGCGTGAAACATGGGATTACAACTGGACAGATTATTGTATTCGACTGTATTCACGTTGTGAAACAGGGGATTACACTGTTTTTAAACGGAAAGTGAATCAATTAACATAATAGACTCCTAATATAACTCAACAAACTCAATTATAACACACAAATTTTGTATTACTAGTTATAAAAAAAGATTCTCAACCGAAAAATACCACAAAAACGTAGCAATCTTCAAAGAAATTGTATAATACATCTGAATACATAAATTATATTAGTTAAAAAAACATATGAATACATTCATGGAATATAGCGAGATAGTGAATACAATGAAATACATAGACTACAGTGGGATACATTGAAATACAATGAAAAAGAAGACAATGAATACAATGAAATACATAGAATACAGCAATATACATTGAAATACAATAAAAAAAAAGACAATGAATACAATGAAATACAGCGAGATACATTGAAATATATTAACAGAAAATTCAAGTTGCTCAGCCCCTAACTCCGTCGTCTTTTTCAAGAACAACCCTAATATCGTCTCGTTGAAGCAGCATCAGTATCCAGTCCTCGCTCGCCATGACCGTTGCCTCCGGTTGCCGACGATTAGCACGTAATTATCGGCGAAATAACAGAGGTTTTTGTTGATCCGATATGTTGCGTCAGAGAATGAGATTAGGAGGCTGAGGGCGGCGGTACCAATGAATAACAGCCACGGTCGAAACGGTGACGGTGGCAATTGCTCCAGCATCCGGCGGAGGAGAAGACATCGGGAAGTAGAGAGAGAGAGAGGGAGAATAGATATGGGGCACGAGATAGGACAAATTTGAGGGGATATGAGAGAGAAAAATAATAAAAAGCTTATTTTATGGCATAAGGGTAGGAGGTGACCATAAATAGATATTTGGCTATAAAAAATCAAAAAGGTAGCTATGGAATATAATTTTTTCATAGAGTATTTATTTAAAATAAATAAGGTATCAACCTTTGCTATAAAAGGTAACTAATCCTAATTTATTTTATTTCAACAGCATATCAAGCAGTGGTCTCTCAAAAACAGAGGAGGAAAAGATATTACGACTCTTCTACTAGAATTACTCGAACAATTTTAAAAGGATGTAGACCTGACGGAATACTGAAAAATATTTCCGAATTTCGTCGGAAGAATAGTTACACCAATTTCACTACTTTTTCCCGGCGACCAACCATTGAAATTTTTATAATAAATAAATAAATTATGTATTTATTAATTAATTTTTGATGTCCTGAAGTCCCAAGTGTCAGAAACAGCAACCAAACACGTTAATAACAAAACAAGTACATAACAAAGATTTGGAAAAATATCAATATCAATTAAAAATTATCTGATCAACTACATATTAATAGTGTAATATCAAATACAATTTGAGTAGCTCTAAAGGAAATTTATATTGGCTCAGAACTTTGCTCTTTTATAGGGAGGAGATGATAAGCCTGTTGAAACTCTTTTTGGGTACTCAAGAATAAGAATGATCCACGTCTCCCTGCAAAGTTATAACTTTACCATGTTGGTCTAAATATAACAGATGAATCCCTATCTTCTTTACTATAACGTTGTCGGACCACACTTCTATCCTTTCCCCGCCTTTGATGATCTAGCCATCAAAAAGTTCATCTAAGTCAGAAATGTATTATACACATGACACTTCTCTGTGTCCATCAGTTATACATCGGTCGTCGGAATAAAAGTAATCTCTTTATGGGCAATACTAACCCGGAACCCGGGATCACCGGGTACATCGAAATTATTCTTCAAGAATTTAATTATTCTTTTAAGAATTCACACAAACCCAAAAGAACTAATGTGTTGCATTACTTTTTACGCAAAAATAACGTTGAAATTTATGCTCCATAACTAAAAAAAAAATACTCTTTTTTGGTTCAAAAAGAAAGTATTCTTTCTACAACATGAAAATAAAGTACTTATTTTGCTGAATTGAAAGAAAATAGTTTTTCTAAATCACGAAAATAAAATCATTTTATTGAAATGAAAGAAAATACTTTTTTTTGCTGAAATGAAAGAAAACATTTTTTTTTACATCATGAAATCCTTTTTATTGAAATTAGAAAAAAATACTTTTTACTATATCATTTTGTTGAAATGAAAGAAAATACTTTTTTACATCATGAAAAGAAAGTACTTTTTGTTAAAATAAAAAAAATTATATCATGTAAAAGAAAAATACTCATTTGTTGCAATAAAAAAAGTACTCTATTTATAACATGAAAAGAAAGTACCATTAATAATATTTTATTTAGGGCGGGGGGTTGGGAGCGGGGTTGGGGTATTAGGGCGAGGGTGGGGTCGGGGTTGGGGTGAATGGGTGGTGGGGGTGGGTTGGGTTGGTGGGGATGAGAAATAACGCGGCGAAGGTTAATAAGAGTTTTGGAAAATATTTTTCCTTATCTTGATAGGGAAAACATTTTCCTCCAACTGGAAGAAAATAAGTTTATGAGGAAAATGTTTTCCAAAATATTTAAGCCAACCAAACATGGGAAAATTGGAAAATTTCCGAAAAATATTTTCCTTCTTACCAAACACACCCCAAATCACTCACAAAAATTCAAAAATAACTCTAAATTACATTCATGTCCAAATACAAATCTAATTTTCAAATAGCATTTTCACTTAAATATTTTTTTTTCAGATTTTCACAATTGTTATGTCTAAATGCCCAAATAATTTAGTCTAATAGGCTAAATAAATTTCACACTATACATCTACAAAAGTTAAACTCGTTTATTAATACTATATATATAGATTGAAGTGCTGTATTTCATAATTTAAAATTTTATAACTATTTTATTTTTTATTTTTGATCAAATTGTTTAATAAGATTTTTAATCGGGATTTTCTTTTTAAAATTGAATTGAATTAATTTAAAATAGATAGAATCGAATTAATCCAAAATGGATCAAACTGACGAAATGTACACCCATATTCAATCTCGCCGGTAGTAGGGGTGTCAATGGATATTTATAAATCGACCGAATCGTATCGTACCGAACCGATATTTAAGTTTCTTTTAATAAAGTCATAGCTTTTTTTATATAAATCTATAATTGTACCGATAATTAGGGTAGGTTTTTTATTTTATGATAATAAATCAAAAAAATACTGAACCGTACCGTATAAATTTACAATGTGAAAAATATATTTATATATTAAGCTTAAAAATAATAAAGCGTTAAGTTTTATATTGGGCCTTGGAATTATGAAATACTTAAAAGCCAACAAGTAATCAAACTCAAAATCCTAATTCTCAGACCAATTATGCTACTCGTATTGAAACTAAATTATTTTCAGCATGTTCAGTAGCAAGACACAAGGATTGTAGTGATTATGAGTAGTAAATACAATATATTTAATATGTTTCCTATCGTATGATTTTGATTTATATTTTTGAATATTTATCTTCTATAGACTTCAATTTTGAATCCCACCTTGGTTAATACTTTTTTACTAGTGTGATTTATAATTTTTTTTTTTGGTATTTGCTTAATTTCTTTTACGCTCATGTAGAATAGTTTATGGATCTATACTCTAGTGTAAAGCCCCGGAATTTTATTTTTACTAAAATCAAGCTTATTATAAGCTTAGGAGAATGATTAACGAGATCTTGATATATGTGGGGGCCCATACGAGGGTAACAAGATCATTACAATACTTGAGCATAAAGATAAGAAGGATTGAAGGTCCCCAAGTTGAGTGGATAAAGGCATAACTTGGAATGGTTGGGAAAAGATAGAGGAGGGATCTTAGCCTCCGTGCACAGCCTACAAAGGCTTCGTAGGCAAAAATAACATGCTGATTGAGGGGGAGGCTTATGTTGCGTAGGCAATGCAAGCATGCGTAGCGAAGCTGCGTAGGCTACGCAATTTGCCTACGCAGCTCAGCTTTTATAAGTAGGAGGAGGTCGGGGAGAGAGAAAGAGGTGTAAGAGTTTGGAGCCTTGGAATTCTAGAGAGAGAAAGGTCCAATCCCTACACTTAATACACTTCAAGATATGATTTCTTGGAAAATTTATGATGCTAGAACTAACACATATACAGATCCAATCCATAGGATTTCAATTGAATCTTGAAGAATCACCAAAAACAGCAAAGAAGAGATTTTCTAGGGTTTGCTTCAAAAGGTAATTTCCTCTACTCCAATCTCGTTTATGAGGTATATATGAGTGTATTTATGGTATTCATGATATTGGGAGGTGATTAAGTGTGAGTATTTATGAAATCCTTGTTGGATATTTATGTTGGTAGTTGAGAAGACAATGAATAGTAAATTGAGGTATTACATGGAGATTGTTGAGTTTTTTATAAACCTAATAGACCATTAAGTACTATAAATGAGATTTTAATGCATGGGTGAACACATATGGTAGGAGATATGAACCCTAAGTACCTATAGTCAAGAGCTAAGGTCTAAATGGGTCTTGTTGGGTATCGTTGGATAACTCTTGACTCATATGAGATATAATTGTGTAGATTGAGATTGGTTGAAGATCAGGATACTTGTGGTGGAATTTTGGGAGTGTATCAAGGTATGTTGAAACCTACTACTTCATGGAGTTTCTCTCCAAACTCGCATATCATAAATTGGTTTGGAATAGGGGTGTGCATTCAAATTGGTTTATCAATAAATCGAATCGATTATTTGTTATCGAAATCGAAATCGAAAAAATCGAAACCTTATTGAAACGATAACGATAAGCATATGTACAAATCGATAATCGATAAGTAATTATCGATAAGGGTCAAAATCGAATCGATAAATCGAATACACACTCCTAGACTGTAGACACTTGTTAAATGAGTAATTATCTATTTGTGTAGATTAATATAACATACAGAATGTATATATATATATTCCGCTACTATTTTGAAAGCGGCTATACAATATTATTTTCCCTAATCTATACCCTTTCCTTTACCCTAAGTCCCTTACCCTATTATTTCTTCTACCATATTTAAGGAATGATCATATTTAAAGATCAAGGGAATGAAGTTCAAATTAATGGAAAACAGAATTAGCCGTGATGATGTGTTTTGTTTTGTTTTGTTTTTTTTTATACCGTTGGAGTGTTGGTGGCATACATTTGATCCCTTACTTTAGTTTTGTTGCATGTGCTTCTTGACACAATTTTATATTGGTGTTCGTCTTATTTTAGCTTCTTTTTGTCCATATTAGTTAGGCGCGTTTATAGCGATATACTTTCCATGGAATCCCGCAAAATTTCTTATTGGTGTAATCGATAACCGAATCGATAAGCCCCCAAAATCGATAAATCAAAATCGAAAAAATTGAAACCTTATTGAAACGATAACGATAAGCATATGTACAAATCGATAATCGATAAGTAATTATCGATAAGGGTCAAAATCGAATGCACACCCCTAGTTTGGAACTTGATTCAAATTGTGGATCCTAGCTTGTGGCGACGAGCGGGTTCGGAACTTGGAACTTGATTCAAAACAATGGAAATAACAATTATAACAAGAAATCCTACAGTGTAGACTAAGTACACGTCAAGGAAAAAACAGGAAATCCACTAAGTATGCTGCACAGATTGCAGATAAGCATTTAAGATAAGTAGACATGCGATAATAGGATAAACATGATAACTACACATGCTGATATAACTCAATTAAAATGAAACACATTATTACTCAGTAAAAATTGGATTTTACAACAAATAGCCCGTGTACGCACTCGTCACCTCACGTACACGTAAGGGCGACAAGTGGGCTGGTCCGGGCCATAAACGGGCCAAGTGGGCCGGTCTAAACAGTCCCGATCCCGGGCCGGTCCCAAATTAAACGGGCCACACGGTCCCGGTCCAAGTGGTCTTTTTGTAGGAACCGATCTGGAACCGGGCCCACGAACTCATGGTCTCGGGCTAAACCCCGGCCCGTGGGCTAAGTTGGCCCAACGTGTGTGTGTGTGTGTGTGTGTATATATATATATATATAAAAATAGAAATTAGAGACAAAAAGATGTTAAAAACAATATCTAAGGCAATGCCTTGTAAATTTTATTATAGAATTGAGACCTAAATTTTTTATTTCAAATTTAAAGTCTAAAAACAAAAATATTGTAAAGACATATTCAAAGCAACGCCTTGTAATTTATTATAGCATTGATAAAACATGGCAATATCTCTTCTTAATCTTCCTCCCCCCTATGAAATGAGCATAACAAGGTGATAATACCACAATTGATAAGAAAAAGAAACTAATCAAGATGTGCCAAAATACAAGTTACATAATAAAGACTAATTTTTGTTCATACAAGTTACATGGTATCTCTTACAAACTTCATAAATCCATCAAGATCCGGAGGAATTTTCGTTGGTGGTGGCAGAAAAGTAGCTTGGTCATCGTCGCTTCCAGGTGAAGCAGCATCCTCCGCAAGTTCAGTTAGCATTACTCCGTAAGCTTCATCTTCCTCTGGTTGTGATTCAACAATTCCAAAATTTCTTCTTTCCGAATGGATCCAATATCTGAAAAGTACTGATTTTTCCAAGCTCTCCCTCATAGACGATCTATAATCACCAAGTTGAAGTCTTGCTTGACTGAAAGCGCTCTCTGATGCCACTGTTGAACCTTGAATAGTTAAAATGTCTCGGGCCATCCTTGAAAGAATCAGAAAGTATTTTTCTTTGTCCTTCCACCATTCCAAAAGATTAAATGAGCCGTTGGGATTAACTTCCTCAATTCCCTGCAATAAATAAACTTCAAGCTCATTTAGTTGTAAAAAATCACTAGTACTAGAACCTTGAGAACCCCTAAACCCCGCCCAAGCACTAAGTGCTCTTACTCCCGCAGTTCTTTTAGATGGTTGAGAATCAGAAGAAGAAATTGGAACATTTGGTCTAGCATGATTTAATGCAACTTGATAAGCATTATAAATAGTTTGAGCATTTATTCTAATCGAGGCTAGTGCTTCCGAAAGTTTAGACAACTCCTCATCTTCAAGTGCTAAACCATTATAAATAGTTTCATACCAAAATTAAGGACCTTCTAATTTCATACAAGGATTTAAAAAAGCAGCAACAACATAAATAGGGGGGAATAGGGAAAAAATATTTTTAAATTTTTTTTCTCATAGAATCAATAGCAAGTTTATATATTTCCCCACCCTCTGAAAAATGAGCAAACAGATTTGCAAGTTCTGCAATATAAACTAAACAGTTAGAAATAGTAGGATAATATTGCCCAGAAAATTTATTTTTAGCAACATAAAATGTTTCTACAAAATCTACATGTATTTTAACATTAGCCCGATCCGCATTCATAAGGTGCTCATCATCATCACTTACATGAGCACTAAACGTTGAGTTTATGGGGTTTCTATATTCTTATGCAACAACTAAGCTTTCATACATGTAATTCCATCTAGTTGGACAAGGTTTAGGAACCTTTCTTTCTCTTAGGCCAAATTCATCACATTTTTTAAAATATTCTCTAAGTCTATTTCTACGGGTTGAATAAAAAAGCCAGTTAAGGGCCATTTTAACCTTTTCAATTTCAATATTTAAAATTCTCATACCATCACCCATAATTAAATGGTAAATATGACAAATACATCTAACATGAAAAATATTACTAAATGCAGGACTTAGTGTAGTGGTAAGCAAGCCTGTAGCATTTGTGTTACTAGTAGCATTATCCATTGAAACTGACATTATTTTATCACTAATGCAAAAATATCTGCAAATATCTGTAACTGTGCTAGCAATAAACTGCCCTGTATGACGTGAATTAATTATTCTATAAGCAATAATGCGCTTTTGCATTATCCAATCCTCACCAATTCAATGACTGGTGACAGTAAGGTAATCACAATCGTTGACACTTCTACCAATATCAGTTGTAATAGCAACACGACAATTTATATGAGTAAATAAATAGCGCAAATATTGTTCATATTCATGTTTATATTTATAAATATCGCTCTATACGGTTGTGCGAGAAAAACCTTTATATGTAGGATAAAAAAACTTTCTAATATAATGCACAAAGTTATGGTCAGAAGGAAAATTATAGGGTGAGCACATGACAGTTACCATTTTTTCTAATTCTTACGATCTCTTTTTGGATCATAATATAAAATACCTCCGATAACAGTGTTAATTCCCGATTAAAATTGATTTGAACCGGTACTAGGCTCAGCCTGACTAGGAGTAGGTACACTTTTTCCCTCTGCCAAAGCTTTCAGATGAAGATATCTAACTCTATCTTGAGGGTGTTACAATATATGTCTAGCCAAAGTTCCCCGCCCCCCCCCCCCCCTTCCTAAGATCCAAAATATTTAAAAGCTAACTCCGTGCCACAAGTTTTACACTTAGCCTTATTTTGTGGAATTAGTTGAGTAAAAAATGGCCAAACAGGAGATGTTTCCGTCTGTTTGGTAGGTTGTCTAGAAAAAGAAGGGGCAGTAACCGGAGTATCAAATGGGGCATCATTTCGATTAGCAGGGTTATCACTAGTTGGGTTAACATCAGGAGCAGGACTAGTAGGTGTATCATCATCCAGTTGAGTTTCATCAAAATCAATTTCCTCATCATCATTTTAATCAATAGTTGGATTAGAATAAAGAGCATTCATTAATTCATGATCTAATTGTTCACCAGCTCTAACATTATGGCAAAATTGACTCTCAATAAATTGTAATAAACTATTATCGTTATCAAGAATAGCCGGTGTAGGACGGATATGGGGTTTGGTTCGGGGAGCCAGGGGCAGGGGAGGAGGACCAGATTGAGCACTAGATTCACCACTCTTGGATTTTCCCTTATTTTTACCAAAAGTTTTTTTTAAGGAAGCCATCTTAATTAATCAAGTAATAGAAAATAAATAAAACAAACAAAACTATAACAATAAAACTTAAGAGTTGGAACGCGTTTACCGAATTGACGAACAACTTATTAAAAGTTGATTATCGTTGAAAACTTGAAGACTCCAATTCAGCAACTTCACAATTTTTTCACAAATTATAACAATAAAGTAAGCAATACTAGCAATTATAGAAGAAAATTAGAGAGAGATTAATGATTTTGCAAGAAAAATGAAAGAATGAGGGGGTATTTATAATTGAAAATAGGGAAAAAGTATAATTATAAAAAGTTTGGGGTTAAAACAAAATTGTGGGGGGGAGGGGGGGGGGGTAAATGACTATAGCCAACAACTATTTTTTAAAGGCTAACGGGCACATTTTTAAAAGCCCAACAAATTTTTTTTTTTTAAATTTGACAGTTGGGACCGTTTGGCCCGCCATGGACCAGTCCGGTCTCGGTCCCAAACGGTCCGATCCTAGCGGTCCTACTGTGAAAGAACCAGCCCAGAAGCCCGAACCCGCTCACAAAATTCGATCCAACCGGTCCTGGCCCGGTGGCCGGTCCCGGGCCTGGACTGGCCCACTTGCCACCCTTACGTACACGGCACCCACATATCACATTAGTACCAAATCCTAAGAGGATTTCCCCCACAGAAGGTTAGGCAAGCCACTTACCTCGAACCCAGCTCAATCAATCAGTAACAATGCCTTTTCCATGATTTTCCGACTCTGAATGGCCCAAATCTAGCCAAAGCAATTACATACCATAAATATAACTATAAGAAATCTAATTAATGAAATCAAGGTTTAAGCAAGAAATTAGAAAATAGCCCCGAAAAGTCCACCCGGGCCCACGTCTTGGAATCGGGTAGAAGTCATAAAAGAACACTTATTCACTCACAAGTTGACTCGTACCAAAATTATCCAAATCCGATATCTGTCACGACCCCAAATACCGGTCATGATGGCGCCTATCACATTACTAGGCAAGTCAGACTAACTATCAAACCACGACCCATTTTCATTTAATAAATCATTTGCTAACACGGTTTAATTACCGATTATCATAATAAGTGTTTAAAACAGCAAGGTAGATATGCAGAAGTCAACAAAATATGAAAGAGTACACAACCCACACTGATCTGGTGTCACGAGTCTAGAGCCTCTAATACAAGTCTGAACAACCTACTACATAGATAGTCTAGAAAATGTGAAAAAGAAATAAGATAGAAGGGAGAGATCAGGACTGCGAACGTCATGCAGCTACCTCGAAATCCCCGGGAAATGCTAGAAAACAGCTGAAAGCTCTCACTCGGCCGCTCGGGCACCTGGATCTGCATACAATGTGCAGGGAGTAACGTAAGTACGCCAACTCAGTAAGTAACTAAAGTAAATAATGGACTGAAAGTAGTGACGAGCAGTTCAAAATATATATACTAAAACCAGTTCTGTCAAAAATTCATCATTTTCATTTTAAAACTTTGAAATCAATTACTTGACAATATGACCAACATAGGCTTATTTATAAAAAGAGTGAAAACAATAGAAATATCATAACAGGGCCCCTCGGGCAAAGGATCACTCAGAATATGGCCTCTCGGGGAGCCTCTCAGTCACTCGTGACTCAGCTAATTCCATAACAATAGAAATCATAGTAACCGTTACGGCGTGCAGCCCGATCCGTATATTTATAATCGACTACTCTCAATGGGGGTGTGCAGACTCCGGAGGGGCTCCTACAGCCCAAGCGTCATATCGTTGCGGCGTGCAGCCCGATCCTATATATATATCAATCGCTGCGGCTTGCAACCCGATCCAATACATATATCATTGCGGCGTGCAGCCTGATCCATTACATATATCGCTGCGGCGTGCATCCCGATCCAATACATATACATATAATATCCTCACCATAAGGCTCTCAGCCTCTCTCAGCCTCTCTCAGTCATTAGCCTCACAGCCTCTCGGGCATCACAACAGAAATTAGGGAACTCAGTCCAAACAGTCCTCACAATAGGAGTAGAATGATAAAACGAGTTTTAAACATCTAACAGGTAAAAACAAGAGTGAGGATATGTTTTCAACAGGTACAGTGAGGAAAACAGTTAAAATGCCCCTAAGGGTTGCTACAGATCGGCACAACGCCCCAAACATGGCATAAGCCCATAATACAATATAAGGATCCAAAATCCAGAATAATATAACATTTCCAAATAAAATACGCGGCTTAATAGTCGCTACGGGACGGACCAAGTCACAGTCCCCACCGGTGCAAGCCCACACGCTCGTCACCTAGCATGTGCGTCACCACATTTATCAAACCAAGTCAAATACCGGGGTTTGTACACTCAGTTCCAAATTTATAATGGTTACTTACCTCAAACCGGTGAAAATACTACTCCGCAACGCCTTTGCCTCTCGAATCGGCCTCCACTCGCATCGAATCTNATTTAGTACTCGTATCAACAAACTCGCACGATAAGAGTTTCAAGATGTGAAGTTTCCTAAAGGTTTTGCAGCCTCTCGAGGATAAATACAGACGTCTCCGTACCGATCCACGAAACTCTACTAAACCGGCTCATGACTCGCGAGACCTATGTAACCTAGGCTCTGATACCAACTTATCACGACCCCAAATACCCATCGTGATGGCGCCTATCACATTACTAGGCAAGCCAGACTAACTATCAAACCACAACCTATTTTCATTAAATAAATCATTTGCTAACACGGTTTAATTACCAATTATCATAATAAGCGTTTAAAACAGCAAGGTAGATATGCAGAAGTCAACAAAACATGAAAGAGTACACAACCCACACTGATCTGGTGTCACGAGTCTAGAGCCTCTAATAAAAGTCTGAACAACCTACTACATAGATAGTCTAGAAAATGCGGAAAGAAATAAGATAGAAGGGAGAGATCAGGACTGCGAACGCCATGCAGCTACCTCAAAATCCCCAGCAAATGCTGGAAAATAGCTGAAAACTCTCACTCGGCCGCTCGAGCACCTGGATCTGCACACAAGGTGCAGGGAGTAACATGAGTACGCCAACTCAGTAAGTAACTAAAGTAAATAATGGACTGAAAGCAGTGACGAGCGGTTCAAAACATATATTCTAAAACCAGTTCTATCAAAAATTCATTATTTTCAGTTTAAAACTTTGAAATAAATTACTTGACACTATGTCCAACAGAGGCTTATTTATAAAAAGAGTGAAAATAGTAGAAATATCATAACAGGGCCCCTTGGGCAGCCTCTCAGTCACTCGTGACTCAGCTAATCTCATAACAATAGAAATCGCAGTAACCGCTGTGGCATGTAGCTCGATCCGTATATTTATAGTCGACTATGCTCACTAGGGGTGTGCAGACTCCGGAGGGGCTCCTACAGCCCAAGCGTCATATCGTTGCGGCGTGTAGCCCGATCCTATATATATATATATATATATATATATATATATATATATATATATACATATATCGCTGCGGCGTGCAGCCCGATCCAATACATATACATATAATATCCTCACCATAAGGCTCTCAGCCTCTCTCAGTCATTAACCTTACAGCCTCTCGGGCATCACAACAGAAATTAGGGAACTCAGTCCAAACAGTCCTCACAATAGGAGTAGAATGATAAAACCAGTTTTATACATTTAACGGGTAAAAACATGACTGAGGATATGTTTTCAACAGGTAAAGTGAGGAAAACAGTTAAAATGCCCCTAAGGGTTGCTACAGATTGGCACAAGGCCCCAAACATGGCATAAATCCCATAATACAGTATAAGTATCCAAAATCAAGAATAATATAACATTTCCAAATAAAATACGCAGCTTAATAGTTGCTACGGGATGGACCAAGTCACAGTACCCACCGGTGCACGCCCACACGTTCGTCACCTAGCATGTGCGTCACCATATTTATCAAACAAAGTCAGATACCGGGGTTTGTACCCTCAGTTCCAAATTTACAATGGTTATTTACCTCAAACCGGTGAAAATACTACTCCGCGATGCATTTTCCTCTCGAATCGGCCTCCACTCGCATCGAATCTAGTCAAAATCATAGCGAATACATCACAATATGCTAAGGGAACAAAGCCCAAGCAAAAAAAATCGAAAAATACCAAAAATCCCGAAATTAGCAAAACCCGAGCCCCGAGACCACTTCTCAAAACTCAGAAATTTTCACATCAACGGATTCCTTATCTCCCCACGAGTCTATGCATATAAAGAACACCAAAATCGGAGTCCAAATGACCCCTCAAATCCCAAATCATAACTCCAAAATTCCAAGCCCTAGTTCTTCCATTTTTAGTTCAAGTTTCCATGAATTTCTAGTTAGATTTCACAATAGAATCAAGTTTTAGTTCCGAAATTCTTACCTCCAAACGTTTCTCCTTGAATCCCTCTTTAATCTCCTTCAAAAAGCTCTCAAAATGATCAACTATGGGTGAAAATAAGCTCAAAATCGCGGACAAGACGACTTAAAAACATTCTGCCCAGGTCCAAATTTCCTTCTTCGCGAACGCGGTCAAACCCTCGCGTTCGTGAAGCACAACTTGCCTTGACCAATTTTTCCTTCTACGCGATCGCGACCAAGCCCCCGCGAACGCGAAGAACAATTTCTCCAGAAGCTCAGCTGCCCAATCCTTCTATGCGAACACGACCCTAATCCCACGAACGCGATGCACCGACTCGCTGCCCCTTCGCGAACGCGTAGCCTGACTCGCGAACGCGAAGGCCGAATTCTCACCTTCCTCAGATTACTCTTCGCGTTTCTGCCCCTTCGCGAACGCGTAGCCTGACTCGCGAACGCGAAGGCCGAATTCTCACCTTCCTCAGATTACTCTTCGCGAACGCGAAGAGTTAAATTCCTGCAACAGCTGAAACCATTTTCTGCAATTTTTTTCCAACTCCAAAATGGTCCGATTGACCACACGAAACTCACCCGAGGCCGCCGGGACCTCAACCAAAAGCACCAACACATCCTAAAACCTTATTCAAACTTGCTCCAACCGTCAAAACACCTCAAATAACATTAAATTACCCAAAACACATCGGATTCAAGCCTAAGTTTTTAAAAACCTTCCGAAATATGTTTTCGATCAAAAACCCAATCAAACCACATCCGAATGACCTGAAATTTGGCACACACATCCCAAATGACACAACAAAACTGCTGCAACTCTCGGAATTCCATTCCGACCCCCGGATCAAAATCTCACCTACCAACTAGAAATCGCTGATGATAGGCTATAATTATGTATTTTAGTCGCTTATTACACTCTAATTTACTGCACTTTAGTTGAGTTTGCGCTTTAACCGCTAGTATTTTGCACTAATTGTGTGTTTTATGCCTTGTAGGAGTGATTCCGAGCTATATAGATGTTATGGAATAAATTTAAGTGATTTGAAGCTTTGAAGTGTGAGTAAAAGCTCAAGAAATTAAGCCGGGATCGTGTTCGGGGGTCAAATTTGATAGTTGAGAACAAACGAAGACTCGATGAGGTATATTGCGCACTGTCTAGTAAAATAGCCATAACTTTTGGCTCAGAACTCCATTTTGGCTCCACAATATATGGTTGGAAAGCTAACTCAAAGGGCTACAACTTTTGCGTTTTACGCTTTTCCAAATTTCAAACGGAACAGGGTGAAAAACTGCGGTTACGGTAGGACCGCGGTAGGACCGCGGCAGAACATTACCAAAGATTCAGAGGACCATTCTGGCCGCGGTCCTGGCGTAACCGCGGTGGGACCGCGGCAGGACGCGTAAATTTCAGGGACTAAAGTGCAAAATATGGGATTTTAAGCCCTAAACCCTATATTAAACGAGGGAGGCCGGCCAAGAGCAAAGGAGAAGGATTTTTGGAAGTGAAAAACATCAGAAGGAAGGGCAAGAGGCAAGGAGGATCGTTGGGCATCAATCTTTAATCTTCTTCTTTGTTCTTTTACCTTTGAATATGAATTCTTTTGTGATTTTTTTTATTTTCATGAGTAGCTAACTTTTCTAATCTAAGGTTTTGGTAAAAACCGTTGGGGATGAATTGGTTGTTATAAGTAATATAGATTTGAATTAGTTTACTCTCTATTTGTTCAACTATGTTTTGATTGTGGTTAATTGAAAGGATCCTCAATTAGCCGTTCTTATTTATTATATATCTGCTTGAGAGAGAGTGCATATTTAGGTAGTTGTTTGAACAACATCACTCCCGGAGTATAGGCGAGAGTCATAACCGAGGGTTTAGAGGTTGGATTAGAGATAACGATACCTCGGGTGCGATCTAAGTGAACTGTAATGCGAATCTAGCTAGCGTAGCTTGAGAGAGTGCGTCTTGTAATTTATCATAATTGCTTGAGAGAGATTTATGATAGCTGGAGATTTCATGATTGATAGAGGCAACTAAGTCAACGCTATAAGAAACATACAACCAAGGAAATCAATAACGGGGGAAACCATTACCTTAGACCTTTATTCTAATTGTTTACAATTCAAGCATAGTTAGTTTTCAGCTGTTTATTTCTTTTCAATCTTGTCTTCTTGGTGATATTAAATAGATACAGCTAAGCCTTAGTTCTCGGTGGGATTCGACTCCGGACTTCTAGACCGAATTATATTTGCAGCGACCGCTTATCCTTTTTAGGACTAGAGTTGGGCTTGATCAAATTTTGGCGTCGTTGCCGGGGAACTAACGGTGTAGTTGTAGCTGTATATATTGCTAGGGTTCAAGTTTGAACTTTTAGTTTGTTTTATTTTATTTTATTTCTGTATTTTTTTTTATAACTGTTGATTTGAGAAACATGGCATCTTGGAATTATGGGAATTTAGGTGTAGATAATTTTACTATTGATCTCCATACATATTGTGAAGGAAACCACCCGTGGCAAAATTTTCAAAACGTTCCTAAGAGCGAGTTATGTGCACCAATTCAATCTTATTTGTGGAATGTGTGTGATGTGTGTGGTGGTAAAAATGGTCACCTTCATGGTTGTGCTTATATTTCTTATTTTCCCCCAACCCCTTAATATGATGGTTCTACCTTTTCTTGTGAAGTTAATAGGAACAAAGAACCTGGGAATGCGGACCTGAAGGAGATCAAGGATATGCTAAAGTGCCTTCTGGAACAAAACAATGAGAAACAATTGCACATAGAAAGGCAAGAGGCAACTATTCGCAAGTTGGAGGCTCAATTGAGTCAAGTGGTTAGAGCTTTTAATGCTCAACAA